>NC_056745.1:1284927106-1284944606 GCF_019279795.1 Protopterus annectens
GCTCCCTCATCCTTATGTTTCCTCTTCATAGTTCCCTGCAGCAGATTCTTACTCTTCTGTATATTATTAATAACTCCAGCTTTGTACATGCCCGACTAACCATTTCACGATGGATACTTAGCAAATTATGACAGAATGGAGGTGATTCATTGATTCCTTAGTTTTAGGTATGCATTTGTACAGGACTTCAGAAACTGGACTGTGAAAACACTGATGAGTATACTCACTTAGAGGTATAGGGATGTCTTCTGTAAGACAAGTATATTCTTATAGGAGGCACAGGAACTCTGTTTCCTTGACAACTATACTCTTACAGGAAGCAAAGAATTAACGAGTGTTTGCAAAAAAAAGTGAGAAAATCTTCCATGTTTTAATAATGCAAAAAACAGAATATGATACTGTCATGTTCAGCATGGTATATGCAAGCTGTTTGTGCTATTATAAAAATGATAGGAATACATGCGGAGTAGTTGGAGAAAATATGTCATATAAATACTTTTTTGGAAAAGCAGTTATGACTGAATATTCATTATATTTAATTTCATAAAAGCTGTGTGATGTACAGATTTATAAACAATACCACTTTATACAAAACAATAAGAAGTATAATGATGCCTCTGACACCTGCCATCTTTCATGTAAAGTTTTGTAGATTAACATTGTTTTGAAATAGTGTGAAAATTTAATACACATAATTTGCAAAGATTCTGCAATATCACATAACCACAATATGCTACCTTCCTCTTGCCATACATAATTGGAAAACTGCTGGACCGGGTACCAATTCTGCCACTTATGTCTTCACTCTTTCTGTCCCTACATCACCTGAATAATTTATTAGGCAGATGTTGCCAAAGTATATAATGTAATGCCTGTCATACCAGAGTCTCTGAATCCTCAACCACAGCCTTAATCTTCCTTGCACAATTCTATTTGTTTTACCTTCCAACACAGATTTATCAAATAAAAAAAAAATTATCAAAACATATTTGAATCTTATTAATTCACCTGTCACCTGCCTTGATGATATAATCATGTGGAAAATGTTTATTCTTCTCACTGATGTGTTGGTCTTATGATTCTATCTACTTACGACTCATTATTCTTTTGCAATAACATGTAAGAATAAGATCTAATTATTGCTTAAAAGTCTCCAGAAACCTTAACCCCTAGGTGATTAGTCCCATGTCCCTACTTATCAGATTCTCTATCACTTTTGCTGTCACTCTATCTTCAATAGAACCATCCATTCCTTTACATAATCTTCAGTCATGTTTCAAACCACCTGTATCATCTAATCTAGCCTGTCAGTACAGGCATACACTTGTATGTGAACTATATATACAAATCTTCCCATGCCCTGCAATCTAGTAAGACAAAATCTTGCCTTCTTTGATAATATCTCTATAGCAAATATGAATAAACTAATGTAAAGTGGGTCTGAGACCCCATACAATGCCACACAATCAAAGAAAAACTTGATGAAATAGTTCAGATAGGAGACCTAAGATCAAAGTTGGTAGGGGTGATAGACATGTCAGCCATTTCAATGGAGGCAGCATCATAGGTTCATAGGTTCATACTAGGCTATCTGCCCGAGGGCATTTACAAGCCTAGCCCATAGGTTTGTGGCTTACGCCACCCCTTTAGTTTGGAGAAACTATGCCCATTATTTTGCTGTGCCTCTGTCGAGCAGTGACACTGAGGTAATCCCTGGGGTATATCTGCGATCTCCCATCCATTGGTCAAGATTCCTCTTGAACAAAGCCAGCGAGGTGCTCTGCCTCACATATACCGGGATTTTGTTCCACAGCATAGGGAGTCTTTGGGTGATGAATCTATCCCTCCAGCACGTCCTATTAATAACCGTGTCGAGGTTTAAGTCTCCCGCCCTTGTGGCTCTGAGTCCTTCAATGGAAGGAGATCTGAAAAATGAAAGGACTATGTAATGCAGTTTAAAAGTAGATTAAAGAAATAAAAAAGAATGCTGAGGTTATAGTCGCCAAATGTAAAGACTTTCAAAGCAGGAACCAAAGAGAAACTATTCATGTCATTTAGATAGCTGAAGGTGCAGAAGGTCTGGGCCCCATTGCCTTCATGGTATGATGGATTAAGGAAATACCTGCAGAGTTTCTTTATTTAGTCTGGCAAGTGGATCAGGTATACAGAGTGGACAGACTGGAAATGGCAGTAAGCCAATGCTTGTAATTGTGGACTTATTATTAAAGATGTAAATGTAACAAATATGGTAAGGGGCACCATGAAAAGATTTCATCATTGTTGTCAGGCCTGATAACATTTTGGAAGATTCGGGAAAGCACTGCCTTTAGAATATTTGTAAAAGTAAGGGATTTTTATTAAGTTTAGTAATCAGCTTCTAAGGTGCAAATATAGATTGTTAAAGCAAAAACTAATGAAAGCAAAGTATGGGAAGAGGATGGCATTTGGAAAAATATTTGGAAATGAATTAGGAAGAGTCCTATCTGGGTCCAGTAAGGGATAATATGCATTGAAGGATTTTGCATATATGTTACAGAACAGTGGTTAGAATGACAAAAAGTGGGATGTTGGCCTGATAATGACTGCTGGATGTTTGATCAAAGAGAGTCAGATCACATTCAGATATGATAAGACTACATGGGAAATTGAAGAAGTAAGGCCTTTTTCTAAATGTTGTATAGACAATTCTCTGAGAAGATGTTAATGCGATGTGAGAATGGAAAGCTTGATTATAGCAGAATGGCTAAACATTGGTCGCTCAAATGTGGAAAGAAAGTGCTTTGAAAGCATAGTGACTCAAGTTATGAACTGCATTGTGTAATGAATTCCATTGTGAAGGTATATTTAGGAACTGTGATAATAAATAATCTGAAGAATACAGCAAATGGCAGTTTGATACAAAATGTAGGAGAAACGAATGTGACAGATCAAAATATAACAAGATCAAATAGTGCAGAGAAAAGATAGGAAATATCACATAGGAAAGGTGATGTCTTTTAAAATATAACAAGAAAGGGAATGATAAAGGAAACCAAGAAGACTGAAGTTACACTGACTGGCAGTATAAAATTAAGTATTTCGGCAAGTAAATAATTGTTTTTTACAATATGTGCAGAGAAAATGAATTACAGACAATGACGTAAACAACCCCCCAGATTTACTATTTTTCCGTGCAGGACTAACTTAGTCCTGCATGGAAGTGGCCATTTAGGAGCAGGATGGCAGTGCACCGTGCATATTAATGAAGGCGCGCTGCATGAGCTCCTAATCTTACATGGAACGTGTAAGAGTGCAGGGGGCGTGTCTGAGAGCAGAGCTCTCAGAATATACATGCCCTCGCAATGAAGAACAGCAGAAAGCCCAAGAGAATGAGCGAGACTGCTCATAGGTGTCTGCATACCCCCAGCGACATCCCCCCACGTGCACAACAGCAATAGTAAGCACAAACAATATAAAAATACAATTTTTTTTATGAAACTGATTAAATATATCTATAGGTGTGCAGATTTGCCCAACGCTTAGCTATGATTAATGCAGCTTAAATGGCTGAAGTTGATAAAAACGAAGATATATACAAATGAAGCAGTATAGCAATAGTGTAGTGGGCAGAGTATTTGCCTTACGAGCAGGCATTTCCAGTTCGAGTCCCACTGCAGCACATTACATTTTCGATGTCAAATCATGTTTTGACTAATATTTTAGTTGCATTACCTACTAAATAACATATATTTGTGAACTGGAGTACTGCATTAAATGCAGATGTGAGGTGTCAGTGTCATAATGTTGCAAAGTCCACAGATAATCACAAGTGCCCCATACAGTGTATGTACACAGGAATCAGGGATACAAATGGAAGGTAAAATGTGTAATGAATGATATCTCCATACAGCTTCTAAATCCCCCACCTTCCCAACAACCATTAGACATTACTGTCTAAATCAGTGCAGTGGTAAGTGGGAGTAAGCACTAGTAAGCAAGTGTAAGCACTATTAAGCTTAGACTTTTCAAAACAGGCCAATCACGGCAAAGTGCAGGAATTCGGCCCTACTTAAACCCAACAGGTGGGAATATATCTCATCACTGGTTGTATCGTCCCCTTGCATGTACCATGGCAGAAAGAGGAGAGGGAATGTGCTTCCTGGTGCAGTGCTGGGGCATCCTGGAGTCCAGAGTCATGGCAGGACTCCTTGTCAAAGACCATGAGCCGAGACTGCTGCAGAGCCAGTACCAGGGTTCCCAATATAAGGTGGAAGCCTGGGACCATCTCGTCCCATGACCTCACCAGTGCCACTGGCATACCCTGAACTGGTGAGCAGGTCAGACATCACTTTCCCGACCTAAAGCGGTGAAAGGGGTATATCTTTGATCAGTGGATCCAAGAGGCTAGGACAGCCAGGGCTGTCCCAGCTGTGTGTTAAATATCACTCCACTACCTGTTTAATAATTGCCAGCTCATGTATATTATGGATAGATATGGCTAAATATTCCTCTTATGTCCTTCATAGCGGCAAGTGAGCAGGCCGTGAACCAGGAGGCCCATGGGTGTCGGCTGGAGAGGTTGTGACGCGAGACATGTCAGTAATACTCTTGCATGTACTGTCATACAAAATAAATCTAAAAGTATTAGTACATTAATTGCCAGTATAAAACCAGTATTTTTCAAGGCAAGTACTGCATACACCAGAGAATATGGCAGGAAGAGTCTCATATAGTTTGCATGTAAATAAAAGCATAATAGTCTGACAATAAAGGTCTAACTGCTGGATTGCATGTGTATACTCTGGTATCATATGGTAATGTAGATTTGCAATCACTTAATAGTATTGTTGTATTAAGCACTGTTTCCCACACTGTGCAACATAAATAGAATGTGTAGGAATATCTGTATATGACTGGTATAATCCCCAGAGTTCACTTAGTACATCTGAGAGACACATAGACAGAAAACAGTGAAAAGACAGACAACACCGTCTGAATAGCACACACAACTGAGATGTGAACTGTTATGTTTTTAGCACACACAGCCATGATTCGAATCCTGGGATGGTAGTAGTCTGCATACAGAATCATACCCCACAACTGTACAGATATGCCCAGAATGTCCAGTAAATTGGCCCATATCTGCTGCCTGTCACCCTGTCCCCTCTGGGAAATCAGTTGGATGATCCCACACTTATAGGCAGCAAACAGGAAATATAACTGATTGTCACACATCTATAAGCTGCCACACTAGCAACTCCACAAAATCTTATGAGAGTAATAAGCCACATATGTCCCATTTACACCTCCATGTTGTCAAGCCATGACCAGAGTGTGCACAGTAACATAGTGAGATGTATGTGCATAATAGTAATGTGGAATCTGGTACTTTGTGTGGCAACATTCAGGTAGTGCTAACAAGCATTGCTTCCACAGATCTGTCAGATATGAACATTGTGCCCATAAATAAAAGAATGATACCCTGTATGGTACTGTTTACTTTGGTATTGTATGGCATTGTGACTGATGCAGTTGCGCTGAATAATAAGGTATTACTCATCACTGTCACCCACACTGTGCTAAATAATATAACTGTCTAGCACATCCTGTATAAGAGTGTTGTAATACAAGGTCAGAATGTAAAACCACAAGAGAATTATAAGACAGAAATCAGATAGGAGATATACAGGAATTTCTATATAACACACACAACTGTGATGGACAGTGTTGTAGTTTTAGCAGACACAGCCATGGTCTGAATCCTGTGAGTGGAAGTAGGCTACATGCAGAATCATACCCCACAACTGTACAGATAAGTCCAGAATGTCCAGTATATGGGCCCACATCTGCTGCCTGTTACACTGTCCCCCTGGTAAATCAGTGGGATGATCCCAGATGTTTAGGCAGCAAACAGGAAATACAACTGATTGTCACACATCTATGAGAATAAACCTGTCACACTAGCAACTCCCCAAAATATTATGAGAGTAATAAGCCACGTATGTTCCATTTACACACCCATGTTGTCAAGCTGTGACCAGAGTGTGTACAGTAACAGAGTGAGATGTGTGTGCATAATACTAATGTGAAATCTGGTACATTGTGTGGCAACAGTCAGGTAGTGCTAACAAACAATGCTCCCACAGGTACGTCGGATACGAACACTGTGCCGAGAATTAAAAGCTTGATACCCTGTACTGGTATTGTTTACTCTGGTATTGCATGGAATTGTGAATGTTGCAGTTGCTCAGAATAATAAGGTATCACTAATCACTGTCCATCCACACTGTGCTTCATAATATAACTGTGTAGGAAATCCTGCATAAGTGTGTTATAAGTCACTAAAGGTTGAAGAGGGCAATAGTCTACATATGTCCCATTTCACCTGTATGTGGTCAAGACATGGCCAGAGTCTGTGAAAATAGAGATGGACAGGTGTGTGCATAACATCAACCTAGAATCTGGGAGTATGTGTCAAAACAGTGTTAACAAACAATTCCCCCACAGGTATACCAGGTAAGAGGTGTATACTGCAGGTAAAACTAGTTCATGTATATAGATGTCGATAGCCATATCACTGTCCAAACTGAGGCAATAGGGTAGTGTAAGGTACAGATAACAACACTACTAGGAAAGTAATGCGAACTACAGGAATATACTAGTTGTTAATTGACAACCCCCCCCCCTCCATATCTCCAACAATACAATAAATACCCCCTCAACTGGTAAATAATGACTCCACTGTTATGTTGGGACATATGTCCTATTGGGTGATAATTATTTAAATCTATTTCTATGCATGTGCTATGTTGAAATACTCCAACACTGGTGGCATGATGCCATCAATATACCTGCATGCTGGTGTTATTACCACTGTGGTCCCATATATGCATGTGTTCCATTTGTTATGCAACTGTATCTGGTGTCTGGATTTATGGGAATATCTATGCATGCTGTTATATCTAATCCTGGAATGTGTTGATTATTACTAACCCACATATGCTGATACACCATAAACACTATAGCACGTATGGGAATGCTGGTCCCAGCGGACCCACCTGTCCCATCTCATCTGGCCGTGGCAGCGAGCACCAGCACATCTAGGGCCCAATTCAGGACCTTCTTGTCTGTTGGTCCTGCACCAGCTTTGGGTGGAACTGCCTCAGGGGATGGGGCTCACCCCCCCCCCCCCGGCAACAGGCATGAACAGGAACTACCCGTCGCCAGGTCCGCGTTGTGGTGCGTAGATAGATTGATCAGCATCAGATCTTCTATGCCAGCTCAAAGTCTGCTTGTCATAAATAGAGGGTCGACCTGGATCTCCGACTCAGCCCCCAGCACAGCCACCTTCAGGGCTGTGAAGGTGCAGTGCTGACTGCCCATGGGTGGGGATCTCAGACCAACTGTTTCCACTAGGGGGATCATGGGATTCCCATTTTCCAACACTCCTCTCCATCAAGGTGTTTACCCCCCACATGTGTCATATTCTGACCCTGCATGCATCTTGTTTGTCTTGTCTGTTAACCTACCCAAACTACCTCCCCAAATATTCCTACTATCCCTCTCCAGCATCCCACTCACACCTGAAAAAAAAGGGCAATCTGTTCCCAAAAAAAAAAAAATATATATTGCCACATACATAGCTGTCCATTGTGCACACATGTCCACTGGACACATGTAATCTGGTCTAATTGGCATCAAAACATATTGTTTTCCTCACCCATCTCTCAGGGGTTAGAGTGTCCAAATATACTTCCAAATTCAGTGTATATGCGCAGCTGTTTCTGTAGAAAAAATGGGCAGCTATGGACATTCCCTTCACTCTCCTGCACATCCCTAGTTATTTTCCACACTGTCTTTCCCTCTTTGTGGCCATTTTTCACCACTGTCCTATCAAAACTTTTTTCTTTTCTTTTAAAGAAATTAGCCCAGGGGTAAGCAGGAGTAAGCACTTTTAAGCAGCTGTAATCGCGTTTAAGCTTGCTTATGTGGGGGTAAGCAATGCCTACACAGGTTAAGCAATTTAGAAGCTAACTAAATAAAAGAAACAGTAACCGGAAGTTAGCAGTGCTTACCTCCGCACAAACCCATGCAAACCTGCTTACAACTGTTTAAAAGTGCCTTAATCACTCTGTATCCAATGGCCCTTGTTCTGCCCAGCAGCAAAATAAACAGCCTTTGCAATGCTCGAACCCAGGACATTGCACACCATAGCCAAAGTGACTTACCACTAAGCCATGTCAGATACACATAACCCTGATGTTTTCACAAACATATCATCCATTCCAGTCATTCAGCAGTACAAGAACTATATTTCAACATGTAGATGTATGTGTGTGTGTGTGTGTGTGTGTGTGTGTGTGTGTGTGTGTGTGTGTGTGTGTGTGTGTGTGTGTGTGTGCATATATATTAATATCTAAATAGATATAACATCTCTATATATGTGTGCATATATGTATATCTATCTATGTATATATATATATATATATATATATATATATATATATATATATATATATATGGGATATATGGGATCCGGACACATGCTCGACTAGCATATGTCCGAATCACAAAACATACAGGAAAGCGCTTAACATCGACAAGTGCTTCTGTGTATGTGTGCCTCTTTCGTAGATTGGACTACAGTGCGGATAAGGGAAAATTCCCTTTTCCCCTCTGTAGTGCGATCTCGGAGTGAGAATAGTAAAGTAAGGGGGGTGTGAGGGGTGCAGGGGGGTGAAGCCCCCCTGCAGAAATGTAGATTTTTTTTTTAACTACACATACATGGAAGCACTTTTTGATGCACCGTTAATAGGGTTGAGGGGGCCCAAACAGCATACGTCTTGTACGTATAGATATTCCTCCCCCACAGCCAAACACATCTGTCTGCAATACACTTCCAGCTGTTGCAGATCCCATAACCAGGACCTGACACAACATGAACACAAGATGTTAACAGTACTCCATCCTACCTGTATGATGTCAGGCTGGTATCAGTAACATATCATGCAGTACATTCTGGCTACCATAGGGAATGTACAATGCTTTAGCAATCAACATTCCTAGGATACATATACACAGACACACATATCCAGACACAGATATACATATATTTATATATATATATATATATATATATATATATATATATATACATATATATACATATATATATATATATATATATATATATATATATATATATATATATATATATATATATATATACATATATATATATATATATATATATGTAACTTCACATACACACACAGAGATATGTATAGGAAGATACATACGTAGAAGGTGCACACAATATGGAACAGCCACTATACCTAACAGTTGCCACCTTACCAACTGGACACTGTATGAGCTACCCTTACAAATGACAATTGTTTCCTGCAACATATACCCACAGAGAGGTCAAAGGATACAATACCACACACAGGTTTGCATACATGGGAAAGCTTTATTTGTGCACTATTACAGTTGTATATGCTATGTCATATAGCTGTTTAGACACTGGCATACATATACACAGAGTAATGCAACTGTGAAACTGTTATATTAATACAGTAGTCTGAAAAGATTTACATACATTGCTGCCCAGGCCGAGGCCTTCAAGTAGTACAATAGTAAAGACAGACTGGGCCACAGGATTCCAATCAATCAGTAAGTAATGCAGATGTATAGCCCAGCAGCCTCTATCTATAGTCTGTACACAATCCCTAGGGAGTAAAGACCTCAGTTGACACAATGAGATGTATCTGTTACATAACAAGGCATAACTGACACCATCACAATCACACTGACAAACAGAACAGTGTGTATGTCAGGAGGCAGTAGGTCTGCATTTACCCAAGGTGAATTGTATGGCAATATACATCCAGATACCTTAAGGCAGCTTACCCCTAATACCCCCACATGTTGTAACAGCCTGTGTTAGTTATGGTGCACCCACTCTTGACTCAAAAATATAGGTTCATAGGTTCATAGGTTCATACTAGGCTATCTGCTCTAGGGCATTTATAAGCCTAGCCAGAATGTGTTTGGCTTTCGCCACCCATTTTAAATTTATTTTGCTATGCCCTTTTTCGAGGTTAGTATACTTTGCCTCTGTCTAACAGTGACACAGAAGTGATACCCGGGGTAAACCTATGATCTCCCATCCACTCATCAAGATTCCTCTTGAATAGAGTCAGTGAGGGACTCTGCCTAACCTGGACTGGGATTTTATTCCAGAGTGAAGGGAGCCTCTGGGTTATGAATCTGTCCCTCCAGCATGTCCTATTTATTTCAGTGCTGAGGTTCAAGTCTCTTGAGTGCATAGCTCGATGGGATTTGGATTTTCTGAGGTGCAGCATGTCCATTAATTCCGGGTTGGACATGGCTTTATACATCAGGCACAGATCGCCTCTGAACAGGCGGTATGCCACTGAGTAGAGTTGGAGTTTCTTTAACCGGGCAGCATATGGCATCTGTTTGAGCCCTTTGATCCTCTTGGTGAGGTACTTTTGGGGTCTTTCCAGTTGCTGCAGGTGTCTGGTAAGGTACATCCCAAAAGGGGCATTGTACTCAATTATGGGCCTGATGAGGGACGAGTAAAGAGGCACGATGACCTCCCCTGATCTAGATGTGAATCCCTTCATGATTAGGTGGGCTATATAACATGTTTTTCTAACCACTTTGGCCACGTATTTGTCAAATGAGAGATTGCTATCAACTTGGGTCCCCAGGTCCCTAATTACTTCTTCTGTACTTAATGGATTACCACCTATGTGGTAATTTGTGGGCACTTTGTTTTTGCCAAAGGGGATGACTATACACTTTTTGGAATTTAGCTTGAGGCCATGGCTCTGGCACCAGTTGTCTGTTTCTATGAGGCCCTTTTGGAGGATGCTTGTGTCGGCTGGAGAGTCGATTATGGTGCCCAGTTTGCAGTCATCTGCGAAATTAGTCAGCCACAGTCCTTCCGTGTTGGCCTGTACCTCCGAGAAATATATACCGAACAAGAGAGGTCCCAGGACTGAGCATTGTGGGACACCACTTGTAACTGGTTTGGAGTCTGACATGGCTCCAGCAATTCTAATCATGCGGGTTCTGTCCTTGAGCCAGTTTGCAATCCATCTAGTGACATAGGAGTTTATATTTAAGCTGGTGAGCTTATCTATAATGCCCGAGTGGGGTATTGTATCGAAGGCTTTTGCGAGGTCCAGGTAGGCTGTGTGGACCACCTTCCCCTCGTCAATAGCCTTGGTGACTGTTTCAAAGAAATCAACCAGGTTTAAGAGGCAGGATCTGCCCTTAACAAAGCCGAACTGGGTAGGATCTAGTGTCTGTAGGTCCCCAATATCTTTATTTATGAGGTCCATGATGATCCTTTCCATAGCTTTGCAGACCAAGCTAGTCAGGCTTATGGGTCGATAGTTTCCAGGATCCGTTGAGGCAACACCTTTATGGAGAGGGACCACTGTTGTTGTACGCCACTCTTTGGGCACATATCCTGTAGTAAGGCTGAGATTGAACAGTAGTTTTATGTTTGGGTTTAGCTCTTCTTGGAGTTCATGTAGGACGCAGCCCGGGACACCATCTGGTCCCATTGATGCTGTGTTTTTTGCTTTGGAGAGGTCGGCTCTTACCTGAGCATCTGAGATGTCAGGGGGGCAGCACTCTGCTGGGATAGATATTTGCCCTTTTGGCGGGGAGAGGGGGGAGTTTGCGCTGAACCTGTCAGCTAGGATGTTGGCAATGTCTGTGGGTTCAGTGTATTTTTTGTCATCTTGGACTAATTCTGAGCATATCTAGGAATTACCACCCAGGTTCCTAACATAACTAAAGAAAGCCTTGTGATTATCCTTAGTGTCATATATAGAGCCATTATACCACTGTTACATACACTGGCCTCTGGAGTGCATAAGGGCACCCATGTTTTGTGTAGGTGAAGCCCACACATATATGGACGCAACACCTCAGTATGTGTGGGGGATACAACAGCAGTGGACTGATGGCAGCAATGGCAACTTGACATACTCATAGCCCACTACATAACAACTCCTGACAGCATGTCATATGTGCAAAGCCTGCTATGTAGGTGGAGGACAGAGGCTGGAACACAGGCCCATATGTATAAAACTGTTGTCATACTCTAAGCAAGTTGCTGGTGTTACTGAATAGTCTGCAACATACCCTTAGTCAAGAATATGAAGTTAGAAACAGAAATGGATGTAGCCATGTACTGATAGCACTCAACACACACACTGCCAGTGATATATCTGACACAAGACTTGTGTGATGGACAGACAAAACATAATAGGCACACCTCTGGCCATCAAGTGGATATGCCCACAGTTGAGAGCTATGCAGACAGACTGAATGCCAAGTTAAACAAGTATGTACACACAAGCCCTGTAACACCAGTGCTATACAATACATATAACAACACTACTCACACTCTGTAGTTCTGGAACCTCCTACAAATATGTAGCTGGCCTGAGTGTGCAGGTTCTCCTGTAAGAGGTATTGCTACCTGCTGTCTGTAACAATGCTGCCCACACACAGGAAGGATGTCCATCATACAGGAAAGGTAAAGAGACCATGCCCACAAGATGTAGGGATTTATATAAGTTGGTTGCCATGACAGTGGTAACTGGAAGTACTACACAGCATGCTGCATGCAGGTAACAAGTGGAAGACACTGATTGGTGCAGAGGCCATCACCTAATCATGTGCATCACCTACAAATTCCATGCTGCAATCTATGCAAAGCAGTTCATTCCATTCACTGGAGAGAGAATGAGAGTGAGAGTGTGTGTGTGTGTGTGCAAAGCACAGAAAACAAAACAAGCAAACCATCCAGAACAGACTGCATTCCCAGAAAAGGTATGTGAAGTATATATGTATGTAATTGACCATAGTACTTGGTCCATAATAATGGGATATATGATGTGGAATGATTTATATGTGCCTTCAGGTGTTGTAATGATGTTCAGATGAACAACTGCTAAGGACAATGGAGTCCGTCCCTGTGGGTAGTAGGCCATACCCCTCAACCATGCAGAGCAGCACTGACTGATAAGATGTAAGCTATCATAGTGTGTGTTGTGTAATGGGAAGTATGTATATTACGTGGCCAATAGCTGATGGTGGCAGCAATGCCATAATGATGGACACGTGGGTTCCACAGTCCACCTCTTGCAGGATACTCAGGTTAACCTGTATTGTAGCATGTAGGAATGCCATAGGTGTGTAATAGGGTTACCTGCAATCTGGCCCTACATATACCCCCCCAATGTCAGGCTGTAGCCATATGTGGCACATGTCTGTGTTGTAGCAAGGCAGAACAGTGCAGCTGTGCAGGAAGGTGCTGTGAGTTTGTGGACCTGATGTCTGCATGTACTCCACATATAGCTATGTAGATGTGTGTGTGTGTGTGTGTGTGTGTGTGTGTGTGTGTGTGTGTGTGTATATATATATATATATATATATATATATATATATATATATATATATATATATATATATATATATATATATATATAGTGTGTGTGGTCTGTGATGTGGATGCCCCATGAGCCCCAATATGGACACAATGGGAACAAGCCTCCCACCCACTGCTACTTACAACAGCAGTCCACGTCCCAAATGTGCCTGGCCTGGAGGTTGAGCAGGAAGAGCGTGTGGGCTCTGTGAATGAGTACTGGCTGCCTCAAGGTAATAAGCACATCCCACATGTGTCTGTGGAGTCTGTCATGGAACAGACCCTGGACCTGACCTCAGGGGACAGGAACATGTCTGTGTGTGCCCCCCCAAGGAGGGACAACATTCCCTGATTTGGTTCCACCTGATGGTATTGCTGGACCAGTACATGAGGAGGCTCCAGGATGGTTCACACATGTGATGTGGTCTGGTAACATGGACAGATGAGTTTGGAGAAGTGGTTCTGCTGACCAATAGTACATATACATGCTATTGCATCACTGCTATAGAACATATGTTGGTAGTAATAGTCTACACAATTATGGAACATGTCCAACAGCATGCATAGATAACCCCAATAACACAGAATGTCAGATGTGCAGCAAACACATAGCAAGCATACCACAGGCATATATGGGACCATTGTGGCCCTACAATGGCATGCAGGTGAATAGTCTGTAACAAGTCATCAATGATAGTATCCACACAGGGAACATGGTGACAAACACATTGCACAAAGCATGGTACATTACAATTTCTGTCCCACTGGTAGGTATGCTGTAGCCATACCTATTGTGTTGTGTGTACAGTTTGTTGTTGCTGATATGGTGGGGGGGTGACAGTGATGTGTATTAAGATATGGTAATCTTGCTGCATGGCTTGGTCACACCTGTATCCATCTTTATGTCTTTCAGGCACGATGTCCCATGGAAGGATGCCAGCATACGCAGCAGCTGAAAATGAAATCCTGTTGAATGACCTCATACATCACTAAACAGTCTTGTTTGGCCAGGCTGCTCATGATCAGCAGGAGCAAACTGCTCAGTGGAATGACTTAGTCCACAGGGTTAATAATGTCGGACTGCACAACTGCAGTTATGAGCAGGTCCGGCATCATTTTTCTGACCTGCTTCGCAAATGCCCATTGGCATGCTGCTGCAGTCTGGGGGATCACCTCACCACAGGGTGGGGCCATGCCATCCATCCCCCCCAACACATGTGGAGGAGCTCCTAGCCAGCCTCATGGCACCTGCCCATCCACACAGCCACCAACTGCTGGACACCTTTGTGGAGGTGGGTGCCACCCACACACCAGCCAAGGAGTGTGCAGGTAAGGCCACAGGGCACATCAGTAGACCACTGTTTCGTATACATCCACATTGGTACAGGTAGATCATGCATATCTGACATGTCATAGATATATTTTGTTGCTGCATTGCAGTGATAAACAGATGTACATATGTGGCAGTATTGTGGACATGTACTGTTTATGTATTGTAATGTTGCACCCACCCTGTAGCAATGCCACAGGTGTGGCCACTGACTTTGCATCTCTCATCCTCTATGTAGGTCCCTCTGGGATACCACCAAGGCAGCAGCCTATAGCTGGTGAGTATGGTTCATGTAGATGCTTACCAATACACTGAGCATGTAATGGCGATGGTACATTCCATGCACACATCTAACACACCTAACCAGAATGCATACTGTACATGTGCATGTATTGTTGCTGTTAAATGAACTGCGTCACAAGGGTGACCATGATGGGGTATTGGAAGGGTATGTCAGACACCTGCATGATAACTAACATCCTGTTATTGTAGAATGTGTCCACAGGAAGTAACATAATGGTGGGAGACATGGCCTACAGTAGGGACATGGTTGAAACAACACCCATATACAGTGCAACACCAGTGTATATACATGTAGGACAATGGCAACTGCTGCAGAGCTACACTATGGCATAAGGCATTACTGTGGTCCACATTATCAGCTGGGACTAGGCTATAATATGTGGTGTTCAGTGTATGGGATACTGCAAAGTGACACACATGTATAGGCCTTACTTGTCATGCATCTGCAAAAGGGCTGAAGGAAGGAGGGTGTCAGCATGACACACCAGAGCACTGCAGCAGGGATCCTGAGGATGCTAAGAATGGCTGTATCTGCACATAGCCAGGTTCAGGAACTGTGGCAGACATAACCCTTCCCCCACATCAATAATGATGGCAGTGCGTGAACACCAAGGGATGTGCACATGAGTAGACCTTGCAATCATGCAGATTAGGGGACATGTGTAGGGCAGACTGAACATACACTGGCAAATGCAGATGGCCGATGCTAATTTACCCCTGCCAGGAGTAGTAACTGCTGAAGTACACATAACAAGAGGTGCGACAAACCGTCATGATAAGGGTGTGTACACATATGCCCCATGGAGTGTATGCATCATGGTCAGCATCTGCTCACCTAACACATTCCGTAGACACTGCATGTGAAAGTACAGGAGATATGTCAAGCATCCGGCTCATGTACTGTTAAGATATGCAGTGATGTGGTCCTATGGCAGATCAAGGATGAGTGCGTCATAACAATAAGTGTGTGTACACCCCCCATAGCCATGGTATGCTCTGAAGGTTGTCAGTTTAAGAGCATTGGATTGGTCATAAATGGTCTGCTGATGTTGACAGCTGTAAATCAGACATCAGGCATTCACAAATGACATCTGTCCACACGTCATCCCAGGTATGTGTTGCTGAAAAACATAGGGGCTGTGAACATTAAAGCTGACATAACTGACACAGTAGCACACATTGATGGGTTTTACACTTGTGAGGTGTGGTGCACAATGCATGGCAGGGTGCAGAACAGGAGCACAGCAATACTGCAATAATCAGCCCTTGCAAGCAGGACCCAGCACACCATTGCCACATCAATTTAACACTAAGCCATCTGAGCTGTTGATATGTCTGCTGTTTTTTTTTCAAACATATCATGCAGCAGAGTCATTCAACAGTAGGGAAATGGTTTGTTAACATTAGTCATGTGTTGTACATAGATATAAATCTATATGTGTATGGAGATGCATATATATATATATATATATATATATATATATATATATATATATATATACATATATATATATATATATATATATATATATATATATAAAATATATATGGATTCCACACATTTGGTCGAATTACACTTAGTCGAAAATGATACCAGGCATTGCACTTCACTGAAAGCTCACTTGACTGAAAGATCATTTGGTCGAAGTTCATTTGGTCGAAAATGAAATATATCCCCTGCCCCATTGCAGTGCAACCCTGGAATGAGAATATTAAATAAGGAGTCTGTATAATCAGTCTGGTTCTCTATATGTACATCTATATATCAATGGAGATGCATATATGTGGACAAATCTATACATAATGCATACATATATATAGATATACATCCACATTTTATCTACATATATGCATACACACACACACACACACACACACACACACACACACACACACACACACACACATATATATATATATATATATATATATATATATATATATATATATATATATATATATCATCATATACACAGGGTGTGTTGTTGGTTTGCCAGGGGCTGAGGGTAGGCCATAGATTTGACACCATGTGTGTGGGTGAGGAGTGAACTGAGGTGAACTGGGAATGGTTATGTGGTGTGTGTAGGTATGGGGTTGCCCTAGGGGGGTTTGTATAGTGTGTGGGTATGCATCCACACAGTTCTGCCATGTAGCTGCCCTACACAGGTGTTTATGGACAGCTGCAGACCATACCCGACAGGGTGTGCAGTTCACTGCCTCCAGCCATGGACACATGGACTGTGCCTTCCAGGGGTTCCATGGGTAGTTCTAGGTACAAGCTTTGATGTGCTACTCTCACCTGATGATGACAAATGTCCACTGGTAGCAGGTCTCTCCTGGGAGTGGCCAGGACAACAAGCTCCTGGCCTACTGTGGTGTGGTGTGGACAGCACCCACCCCGCACTGCTGCG
>NC_056745.1:1284949606-1284992106 GCF_019279795.1 Protopterus annectens
CCACTGAATGATGCACAGTGATGGTTATCCCACTCCACAAAGGGGGAGCCCCCACGGATGCCAGAAACTGACACCCCATTAGCCCAACTAGCCTAGTCTGCAAGGCCATGGAACGTATCATCATAGAACTTATAAACAAAGACATTGGTAATCTCCAAACTCTGGACTCCACCCAGTTCGGGTTTGTAAAAGGCAGATCATGTTTCCTAAACCTGATAGACTTCTTTGAAGCAGTCATCAAAGCCGTAGATGAAGGTAAGGTGGTTCACACAGCCTATCTAGATCTTGCCAAGGCTTTTGACACCATCACCCACTCTGGAATTATAGATAAACTCACTAAACTAGGTATAAATCCCTATGTCACAAGATGGGTTGCCAACTGGCTCACTGACAGAACCCACACTGTGAAAGTAGCAGACACCAAATCTGACTTCAGACCAGTGACAAGAGGAGTACCACAGGGATCAGTCCTGGGTCCTCTCCTGTTTGGTATCTACTTTTCTAAAGTACAGGCTAACACAGAAGATCTTTGGCTAATGAAGTTTGCAGATGACTGCAAACTAGGAGCCATAATCGAAACTCCTAGCAATGTGGACATCCTACAAAAGGGCCTCATGGACACAGATGCCTGGTGTTAAAGCCATGGCCTCAAGCTCAATGCCAAAAAGTGCATTGTCATCCCCTTTGGTAAAAACTCTGTACCCATGAGTTACCACATAGGTGGTAGTCTACTTAACACCGAAAGTGTGATAAGAGACCTTGGGACACAGATGGACACTAGTCTCTCCTTTGATAATCACATCACCACAGTAGTCAGGAAATCCTTCTATGTGGCACACCTCATCACTAAAGGTTTTTCATCCAGGAAAAGAGGTCATTGTTCCCCTCTACTTGTCACTCATTAGACCCATTATAGAGTACAATGCCCCTTTTGGTATGTACCTTACAAGACATCTACAACAACTAGAAAGGCCGCAGAAATACCTCACAAAGAGGATTACCAGCCTCAAACAGATGCCCTACACAAGCTGTCTCAAAAAACTCCAACTTTACTCTGTTGCATATCACCTACTCAGACGTGATCTCTGCCTAACATACAAAGCTATGTCAAACCCAGAGCTGTTGGACATGCTCCACTTAAAGAAACCCCAATCCCTCCAAGCTACATGCTCTAAGGACCTAAACCTTGTCACCACAATAAAAAGAACATGCTGCAGGGATAGATTCCTGTTTGAGAGACTTCCCATACTCTGGAACAAACTACCTGTCTATATCAAACAAAGCTCCTCATTAGCACTCTTCAAGAGAAATCTTGATGATTGGATGGGAGATAGGAAATTCACCCCAGGGATCACCTCTGTGGCTCTGCTCGACAGGAGCACAGGAAAATAATTTTCTTGGGTGGCGAAAGCCAGGATACCTTTTTGGCTAGGCTTATATAGGCCCTAGGGCCAATAGTCTAGTACCTACCTATGAAGCTATGAACCTATAATACCTGCTATATTGTTACTCACCAGCCTCATGATGCAGCCTTAGCAGCTTGCTGGCGTGGACTTCCAGGTTCACAGCTCCCTCATCTGCAGCTGTACAGGAGATAAGAAAAACATTTATGCATACCTATCCATCACATAAACAGGCTGGACTTTGGAGAACACTTATTTTGACTAATACACACTGCTGGAGCATTCCCCGCCCAGGCATCTTGAACCCACTGGTCCAAAAGGTCCCTCTTCCTCTGCTTCAAGTCGGCAAAGTGGTGCCGGACCTGATCACCAGTCCGAGGGATGCCAGTGGCAGTGGTGAGATCTCGGGCAAGAGGGTCCCAGGCCTCCACTTTGTATTGGGAGCCCTGGTACTGGTCCTGCAGCAGTCACCCCTTCATGGTCTTTAATGAGGAGTCTGACCATGACTCTGGACTCCTGAATGCCCCAGCGCTGCACCTGAAAGTGCACACCTTCACCTATACCAGCCATAGTGCCTATAGTGGAGAGCTACAACTGGTTATGAGCTGTATTCCCACCTATGAGGTTTAATTAGGGCTAATTTCTCACCCTTTACTGTGATTGGACAATTTGGAAACTGCTGAGCTAAGCTAAACACTGGCAAACCAGCTTAGCTAAGCTAACTATTGCTTAAAGGGGTGGATGCTTAGCCCTGCTTACCAGTGAGCAAATTCATTTAGCTATGCTAATTCTTGCTTAAACTTTAAATTTCACTGACACCTCACATTTGGAGCTGCTAAACTACCCTGGTTAACATATACATAATATTCACTACCTATTTATAAAAAAATACATTTTAGTTGTGTTTCACTTATGGAAATGTATGGACTGCTATTGGGCTTGAACCATAATAGGCTGTATGCTAGGCAAACACTCTAACCACTACACTACTCCACTTTAATTATGCTGATTGTATATTTCTATTTAGCTTCATTTGATGTTTGAACTCTGCTATGCATAGCTCTGTGACTGGGACACCCACTCAGCTATGGTTAAACCTTATTGGTTTAATAAAAAAAAGATTTTGAGGATTTAAATGAAATTTTACTTTTTCTCACTTTAGGAGTATGCCTGCCATAATGGAGGAACAAGGGCACAGCACTAGGGCCAAATTTAACACTTTAAAAGTGCATGAGCTAACAGGTTTTGTGCTAGCATGTGTTTTGTGAGGTATATGGGAACTCAGGCATGTCAGTGTTGTGTTTCTACTGTTATTTTATTTCTTCATTTAACATTTGTTGAGTGGGTAAGTCCGACTAGGATGGGAAGCCTATTTTCAGCAGAGTCCCGAGGTGACATACTCCAGATGCATGTCTGTGGCATGCATTCTGTGGATATTGTGCAGTATATCCACAGACAACTGTGTATTTGCTTTTAAAAGTGCCATAATGGCACTTTCTGAGTGAAGGTAGCATGTTACATGTGCAGACACTGCTGTAACACGCCCCCTGCATTCATTCACGGATCGTGTCTGTGTAGGTGTTACAACAGCATGCCTTCATGAATATGCAAGGTGCACTGATGTGCTGCACGGACACGATCCATTCCATGCAAGAATAGTTTATTCTTGCATGGAACTTTACTGAATCCCAGGGAGTATCTTTGGCCAATGTTTACCAATGTACAGAAGTATTGTGTTTGTTTGTTCGTAGAGTTTTAGTAACATAAAATATTCCTTCATTTGTCCCCTAGCCCTAATTTGGTAAGATTATCAAGTGATTACAGTCATTTAGCCTGACTAGTATTTATGTGCACATCATCAATCTAAGCAGATTTTGACTTTTTTCTGTTAGTCTGCAAATACATATTTTATGAGGCACCAGACTTTAGCTTTGCATGGATTTTCAGTGTGTGAATAAACTTTATATAGTGCTCAGTTTTACTTATGTTTTCTTTACTTTTCCTGCATGTACTGAGAATACGTTTAACGATGTCATTGGCAGGTATGAATGTTTGTTCATGCACCTTTATGACAAGTCAATATTTTACTAGCAGATTTTACGTTTACCTGCTTTGAGATAAATTTCGCTCTACCCAGAACATATATATGCAATGACAAAGGAAAGTTCTGGAGGGAGTGGTAATCATAAAGTAGGAAGGATAGGCATATGTTCAACTTCACCCTCTCCTCATTATCTCTTTCTATTTTTTTTTTTTCATGAGCATAACTTAAAGTGTGGTTTTGACAGATCATTGCATTTATATCTTTTTTTTTATTTTTATCATTCTCTTTGAAGATTTTAGTCTTGCCCTGACAAAAGTTGCAGTGACAGCTGCTGTGATCTTAATAAAAATAAAACACAGCACCACGGATCTATAAAGGCTGTCTTCTTGCTTCATAAACTCCAACAATAATTCCAGGAACAATCGAAAAACAAGAGTAGCAGGTTGTTATAGCACTTTAAGGGAATGGCGGATAGTTAATTAATTAATTATCAGTCAATTATGGAAAGCACATTAATCATTGTTATTGGCTATGATATAAATGAATGCCATTGATTGCTTTTTTTTTGATTCTGAAGAGGTCTCCGGTACGGAGACGAAAGCGCTCAATCCTATTTTATGTTTGTTATGGAATAAAGTTCATATTTTGCTACTCTTGTTTTTCGATTGTTCCTGGAATTACTGGTGGAGTTTATGAAGCAAGAAGACAGCCTTTATAGATCCGTGGTGCTGCGTTTTATTTTGGTACTGTAGCTGCTGTGATCTTATTTTTTGTGAACTTTCAATTGATAAATTGTGATTGAATATTTAAATTATCTTTGTGGTCCTTTAGGCATCACAAAATATGAGATGATTTTTAATTTGTGGAGTTTTATATTTTAGCACTTGGTGGTACTTTTATTTAAGGCATTTACCTTATTCATAAAGATTTTCTTTCTTTTTTGTTCTTCTTAATTTAGTTATATTTGTTTAAGTATTTACATTTGTTTACTAGTGTACACCACTGATCATGCATAAACATTCGCTGGTGCATTGCAAGTTGCAGTTACAACAGATTGCAATTACTATAACACAGTTAAAAATACAATATAAATATACGATAAACAGTGAAACAGTTATAGTAGACCATACATTAATTTAATATGATAGCAACTAATTTTACCACAAAGCCTTATTATAATTAGATGTGATACAAGGTGGATAATTTCATCAATCAAAATTGAACAATAAGTGGAATAATACCAGGAAAGTATAGGGGAGTCCAATGTTCAATGGGAGGCAAATATGAAATGTGTTAGTAGGTGATGAAGAATTATATACATGCTTGCAAGATGTTTGCTGTACAATGTATTAGTGCTTGCAAGATGTTTGTTGTACAATGTGTTAATGAGGGTTCTAGAGAACACAATGTAAAACAGAGTGAGTAGATGAGCAGCAGATTTGATTAGTTGTGTGACATGACCTGTTTTATTACAGTTACATTTAAATTGTTTACGTTAGAATCAGAAGTTAGAGTATTCTGATATTTCTCTTATATGTCCTGGTAGGGACTGCCATATCTTGGGAGCTAGGGCAAAGAAGTCATAATCAGTACAGTTAAGTTTAGAGGTGGTGTTTGGAGTGTATTTCCTGCCTAACATGGCTTCTGAGGTTGTTGTGTGAGATGGTTGTGATCAGTTTCGCGGTGAGCAGTGGCAGGGTGTTTTGGATAAGCAGTCTGAAGGGTAAGGAGTCTATGATGAGGCTTGATCTGCCTTTTACATGCAGTCATATGGCTTTGGAATGCATAACTATTAGTTGACATATAATAATAAAGGACCTTGACATTTACTTGTGTAAGCCTTTATCACATTAAGGTACTCCTGTTATTGACTTCTCCTGTCAGAGTGGGGTGGACTTAACATATCAAGAGCAATCTGGGGGAATAGTAAAAACAACTTATATATACATATATACATATATATATATATATATATATATATATATATATATATATATATATTAATATATGCAATTCACTGTTTTTATGTTTTAACTTTTTCTTCCTTCCTTTCATTATTGTATTGTAATAATGTATCATTATTCTGGAGCATTCCATTGATTATGAGACAGCTAAAAGGCTGAACATCTGTAAAGTAGGTAAGAGCATAGATTTCATCACTGATTTGAATTTTTTTTTTTTTTTTTTGGAAAGGAGTCCCAGTTTTCTGCTGACATTACTCCACATCCTTAGTGAGATAGTTCAGTTCCTGTTATTATAGTTCATTTGGGGAAACTAATTGGCTGTTACTCCAAAATGGAAGTTGCTCTACTATATACTTAAAGATTTTGTGCTGCTGTGACGTTTTACCAGATACATATTTGGTCAGCTATAGTTCCACATTTAAATTTGGCACCAGGTCATTAGCCCTACAGCTTTAGAGAAGTAAAAGAGGTTTGCACATCATAAGATGTTTTATCTGCCTCCCAGATAAGTAGTTGCGTAATTAAGCACTGGGAACTTTGCAGTGAAGACCTTATTTGGTTTTACAATAACGTGATTCAACTTTCTGTAGTTAGTCTTATATCTTTAATCTGATAATCTCTCTGTTTTTTTTCAGGCTTTAAAATTATGGTATGGTGCTCATATAAAAACATACACATACATATATCAATATTTATAGCTACATATCTATCTATATCTATATATACACATGCATAGAGACACATACACATACATACATAAAATATAAAGTGAAATGGGAAAATAAATTAAAGAAAATATAAATCATAGAAACACAACAAAAACGTGTTTAATGAAAGTATGATTCATAGATTCATAGATTCATAGATTAGTACTAGGCTAACTGCCCTTGTGAGCCATTTTAAGCCTAGACAATTATCCCCTGTGAGATTCAAACCCTGTACCTTGTGTTTGTAAGGCAAACACCTTAAACATTAGGCCATCCTTATATGATGGAAATGGATATGCAGTGGAAATCAGCAAGGAACATGTTGTTTCCCAATCCAGTGGGTAGTCATTTGATATCCCCCCCCCCTTTTGTTTTCTCCTTACACTTTCCTGGGCTGATAAAAGACCTGGTGTCTCAGAGAATAGGTAATCTTGCTGCACTTTGACAGTGGCCAGTTTGCTGAAGAGGGAGGGGTGCTATGCCACTTGACTCCAGCAACAGACATAACCACTAGGGCTTTATGCAATGGCATGAAAATAAATGACATTGTGATATGTCCAAATATAATATGGTTAATGGTTTTAAAAATATGGATCCCATGCATTACAAGATATGGTACGTTAGTAAATGGAAATGCTCATTGATGTATGTTATATTCAAATAAAACAAGTGGTCACAACAGCATAACAGAATGTTTGTTATTCTTAATGTGCACAGCAAGGACAAGGTTCTGTTTTTGAGGCTAATGTTTTTGTCTTCCCAACAAGCCCTTGGCTGATCCTTGAACGGGTCTGTGTTTAATCAGCATTCACCATTGCTCCCTACATTTTTGGTAGAGGCTCTATATTTTCCTTCCTTTTTCCCTCTGTTTGGGCAATCGCTGTGCAGTCTCAACACTTTTATTCTTTTCACCTTCTCTTTCCTGGGCAGATACAAGACCTGGTGTTTCAAAGCGTGGGTAATGGCAGCGCATTTCAACAGTTGCCAGGTCACTGAGGGAGTGAGATGGTATATCACTCATCTCTAAGAAGAGAGAAAACCTGTAAGGCTTTATGTTACACCAAATAGGTAACTCAGCCTGAAAATAAATGAGTGAGTAATATGTGCAAAAATTATCTTTAATAGTTTGCAACATTTGTGGTTTATGCATTATAAAATTTGGTATGTTATTTAATGAAAATTCTCATTGATTTATGGTAAATTATATATTTAAAAACATGGCTGTAACTTCAGGAAAGTGTTTTTGTCATTCTTGGCCAGTGAAACAAGGACAAGGGACAGTGCTGGAACTGAATTAGTAAAGGCAGATTCTGCTTAAACAGAAAACTGAATTAGGAAAGTAACATCCTTAAACAACTGTGTAAGTCAATGAACTACCACAGCAAAAAGGCTGCTTCCCTTTTTGGACATAGCTTTCAAACTTCCATCCGAAAATGAGGAACACTACATCTCATAATGTGGAACAAATGGGTGAATGTGGAACACTGACCAACAACTTCCTACCAATTTCAACTAGGAAGCTTATAGGATAGTAAAAATATGCTGGTGTTACCTATAAAACAATCTTTTAATGGATTAATATGATTCAATTCCATTTACCAAAGACATCAGTTAAAAAATCCTAACACTGAATGTGGAATAGAACCTTTCAATGTGAACTTTGAGGAACATGAAATTTGTAAGACCCTCGAATAAGGTACATTCAGATACATTTGACAGGAATGTTTTTGGATTAAATTTTAATGGTAAATGACAACTTCAGCCATAAGTTTAAACTTCTGCAATGAATACAAAGGCAGGAATTGTTTGTGTAACAAGGCCAACTTTCCACCTACTGCATTCTTCATAAAACATAGCCACTGCGCACACAGATCATTCTCTCAATGATGTGACTGGAGGAAACAAACAAACCATTCATTAAATAATCTTCCTTTTCATGGCTTCTTTCAACATTAACAAAGAAAATATCAGTACTAATTTGCTGAAAGAGTTAGGCTGGGTAATAATGTAAAAGACTAAAGTTTGCATATGTCCAGATCTACAATAGAAGGTGAGCAGTTACCCTAGGTAAAGTCCTCCCTGTTATACATAACCTTCTCTTTGGTATCTGAAAATAAATCAGTACCTGGGTCCCCTGCCCATCTGTAAGTCTTCTTCTCTTTGGTGTTTTTTGAGCATAAATTGAATGGAGAGTATTTGCATAATTTAAAGATAAGCTGCCACAATAAAGAAAAGGAGTATTGTAATTAAATCACATCTGCAGAGGACCATAATAATATTCCCAGTATTTGTTTCAATTACTGTTGACACTAAAAAGCAAAATTCACATACACTTACAAGCTAAAACTTATCATCTCTTAATGAATTAGTATACTAAAAGGGCACTAAGTTAAAAAAATGGTAAATTTTATATCAACTTTTTATAAATAAAGATGGAATGGCTTAGCTTATAAACCTGTTATACTAAACCAATAAATATACCGCTTTACCAGAGTAAGCTGCCATTTTTTTTCTTTTCATAAACATTGTGCAAATAAAATCCCCTCCCCTCAACATGTTAAAACTGCTAAAAAGTTAATATTTCGTCTCATTTCGGACCACTGAAGATGTATTAGTTCTGGATTTTCAACAGGTTCCAGTGCTCCACCTATTTCAAATTATATTTTTTTCAGGATAGGTTTCACCAGTCTATTTTGCCACAGTGTGGAGTGATACAATTGTTTTGTACAAAGAGACAATTTACTCTAGATAGCTGAAGATATTTGTACCTATAGCCATAAAAGAGACAGCAATTATCGGTTAAAGGCAAACCAAGAATAGTAAAAACACTGAGGCTTTGATCCAATCAAACACAGTAGAGGTAAGTGTAGATGCCTATAAATGAAAACAACCACTGGTTATAAAACCGTAAGACAAGGCAAATGTTAATAACAAATAAATGTTAACTGCTTTCATCTTACTTGATAATGGGAGTTCTTCAGAACTAAAAGACATTTGCCACATTGTGGTATTTAAGGTACATTCAATCAAAAATTAAAGATCACATGACCTTCCAGAAGTTGGAACATCAATTAGCAATGAATTTTACTTATATATAGTAATGAATAACTGCAACCAATAAGAATATAGATAAGATAATATAAACCCCCTTAAAATTATATTCATCATTCCTGAATAACATATTCAATCTATTTATAACTTAGCTGCCCTTAATCTGAGTAGACTACTGGTGAAAACATGTCATCCAAACCTGAGGTGTGTGCTGGTATACAGCCTTAACTGCCACAGCATAAATTCTCATGATATTACAACCAGCTTTAAGTGGTAAATTTAGCCTGCACTAGTGGTTGATAGGGATGAAACCCTGGTCTTTCAAGTAAATAATTCTTTCTTACAATAAATCAGCTTTGTAGAGTGATCCTTTTTGTTTTCTTAGTGCTGAAGAGAGACCTGAAAACTGAATTGTTGCTGAAATCATGTGACATTCCTTTTAGCTTTGTTCATTCAGTGTCACAAAGTACATTATACATGACACATTTCACTTAATATCCCCCACTGTCCTGATCAGTCTTAAAGGCTACAAAAAGTAATTCATTCAGGGGAAAGAGAAACTAAAGATGTGGGGGTGTGGTGGTTGGGGAAAACAAACAGTTCAACTCTTGGGTGATGACATGAGTGTCAAAACATGTATGATACAAATAAATGGTAACGTTGTTACAGGATAGAAATGAAGTACAAACATAAATCTCTGAATTCAATATATTTTGAATACAATGTCATTAATGCAGTTTAATCCACTGCATTTTTTTTTCATACATTGTCATTCAGTTTAATTTATATTACTTTTCAGTGCTGCTCAAAGAGTAGACTGGTATATACCATTTATCTTGTCAAAAGGAAAATAAGCTAAATGATCCATGATAGAAATGTAATGCTTTAATGTAGACAAATTTTCAGCCTATCTGTATTTGAATATTCCATGACTGATCTGACAAGACCCAGCTACTGTCTCTGATATCAAACAACCATTCATTAATTTTATAGTGAGCATATGTCTTATTCAACACATCCGTTTAGAGACAAGTACTTTCCAGATGAGTAAGTTAAGTAATGATTTCTGATATATTGACTCATTCTCAAATAACTATCACCATTCATAAATTAGTTCAGTAATAAAAATATTACCTGCGCATATTTCTTTCATGTCATTTTTTTTAGTTGTATTTATATAGAGTGGGTTTAATAAGATGAAAACTCCAAAAATTCAATTGATTCAGAAAAGAAATTTGCAAGTAGTTATAATATACATCCAAACGACTGGGGAGTATGTTTTAAAGAGAAATGCTGCAGTCTCATATGACTGTAATTCACAATAATAAGTAACTATGCTTTAAGCATATTTCTATTAGCAAAGCCTAATGTAATTTCATCCGTGAAATGTTTTAGAGTACTTCTTCTCCTGAAAGTAGTGATTATTACAGGACCAAAAATAATGACCATATCAACTGAATGAAAATATTTATTAGAAATATTCTGTATTAAATTCAGTTGTCTGGGTAATGTTAGCAATCTTTCAATGTTTTTATTCTAATATAGATAATTACATTGTAGGTAAGAACTAGCTAACTGACCTTGCAGGACCATTTTAAGCCTAGCCAAGTGCTTTTTAAAGGTGAGAATCAAACCCTGCACCTTGCTTTTGTGAGGTAAATACCCTAACCATTATGCCAACTCCCAAATGAAGAAAAAAAGGACTTAATATTATATATCCTTTCTGCTTAATGTCTCCAAGTCTTTTGGGTTTATGGTACCACGATGGGAATGGACCCCATTCCTAAGTCAAAGTATGATTAAAGTTCATGAAATTAGTAATGTTTCAATCTTTGATGTTAGCCAAAAGCATTCTTCGCAGCACTTGCATTGTCTACAGAACTGACTGCTGCTGTAATTCATATGGTATCACATGTGTCGGTAGCATATGTAAGTGTGACTGTAAATTCCTTTATGAGATCCATTGCTCCTTCTACTATTGGAACTGTCTGGATATCCTTTTTTCCACATTGCCCTTGTTTCTTCCTGCAAACCATGGGGTATTTACTTTTTGTCTCTATACATAAGACACTATAATCACTGGGTGCAGCAATTTCAATGACCAATGCTACTTTTGTCTTTTTTCATATCTGGTTTTCTCTAATCTATTTTTTGAATGGTTGATAATGGATGACCCCATGTGATATAAAGTTTGTCATTATCTATAATGCTTTGTAACTCATATTTCCAGTACTTCTCAGCTACTTCAATATTGTAATGTTTGCACAATCCCCAATGCAACAGTCTTGCCACATTATTATGTGTTAAAGTGCACACACCCTCTCCAATTAGTGTCTCACACTCAGCAACAAAATGTGTGACTGTTTTCCATTCTGTTTTATAAAACCTGTATTTTTCTGGTTCTTTCACATTTTCATGGACTTTGTAAACCAACATTTATATAGTCCACTATCCTGGACTGCCAAAATTAGCCTTTCATCTTTTGGTTTAAATTCACCTCCTCTTAACCCTTCCTGTGTCAGGTCATGACTGGCATGAAGTTGTTCTAGGAGTTTTCTTTACTTGCAGCTATATTTATTTATACATTTTCCCATTTCATGTCTTCTCATCTGACTATTGTTCTTATATAATCTCTTTTGCTTTTTGGTACATTCAGTTACTGGTTGATTTTTGTCTACTTCAAGTCTGATTTCCATCCCCACTTGACAGTGATATGCTACTGCTAAACCAGATAGAGAAGTCATCTTAGACTTGTTCTCCTCATGCTTTAAAACTTTCAGTTGTTTGGGTTTGGTGACTTCAGAAAATATGTATAGAGTCTTATTATTGCAGATCTATTCATGTAATCAATTTCAAGGAGGCACATACATCCTTCAGAATGAGGAATATATAATTTTAGCATGTACTTATTCTTATATATCATTTAATAAGCATGAGGCATTCTTCCTGTCTTCCTGCCAAATTGACCCAATACCTTTTGAATCTAGTAAATCACCCCAAAACTGTAAGTTAGAATAGGAATATCACATTTGTTTATAGCTTGGACTTTGCTTCTGTATGTCAGGGCTGTTTTCAATATCAATTTTAATGTTCTAAAATATTCCTTACTGAGTTTTGTTCACATTTGTTCATGTTTTATTGCTGATCTTTCAACAATTCCCAAATATTTATGCATATATTTATCGTAATCCTGTCCCAGACGGATATTTTCTTGGTGTTGCAGCTGCTACTTTAAATGTTGCTTTTTCACATTTATCAAGACCAAATAACATTCTTATATCATCTGAGAAAGATTTAATCACTTGCAGTTGTGCTCTGACTTCCTCATCTGATGAACTATACAATTTCAAATCATCCACAAAATCAAGATGAGAAGCCTTTACAACTGGTTATTTTCTGAGAGCCAAATTGTAACCATGACTTAATTTGCTATGTAGACAGCTTATGGGTTAAGGGCATGACAAAAGAGCAGCAGTGACAAAGAGTCACCCTGGAATATTTATCCCTGGGATAATAATTTATCCTTTATCATGGGTTAGCTAAAAAATGGTTTGACACTGTTTCATAGTTACTGTAATGTAATTGGTCAGTGCAGGGTATATCTTGTACATCAGTAAGCACTCTTTTATCCATGAATGCGGGATGCTGCCAAATGCTTTTTTGTAATCTATCCATGCCATGTTTAGATTCATCCCACTTTCAGAATTCTCCATTATGAATTTATTTAACAGCAAATGATCTTTTGTTCTTTATGACTTTCTTCTGTTACCCTTTTGTTCTATTGTCATGACTGAGTTTTTTTTTCTGAATGACTACACATTTTGTTGGCATCAGTTCCAGTATATAGTTTATACATCATCAAATAGCATTGATCTATAGTTTTAGGATAGCTTGGAGGTTAACTCGTAATGAGTATAGTTTTTCCTGTTGTTGGTAAGATTGGTGTCTGTTGGGATGTGCATATAAATAGTACTTACTCAGGGATACAGCACTGTGTAAAGATGGGCTTGGGTTTTCCACACAGAAGCTTTTCTTAATTATGTTCCAATTTCTTTGGCCATTACTTCATCCTATTTCATATCCTGTACATTTGCTTTCTGTTTTTTTTTTTTACTTCTACTATCCATGCAGCATCTTTGTTATGTTCCACAGGATCTTCATAAATATTTGTCCAAAATGTATCTATTTCTTTTTTTTTTTTTTTTTGGTGGTGTTTCTATTTTTTTTTTTGTTTGTTTGCTTTGTTTCCCAATTCTCTATAAAACCTTTTGGGTCATCAATGAAATGCTTCTTAAGTACTGTTCCTTTATCTGTATCTGTATATCTTCTATGTTTTTCTGCCTGCAATGCGAACTTTAGTTTATTGTTTGTTATAGTGTACAATAGATCCTGGAATGCTCTGATACTGCACATTCTTTTTATCATGTCTATCTTTTTAAGTATTACTGTTGATCTTTTCTCTGTTCTAAACTCTTCTAAAAGTGGCACTTCTTGTCTTAATTGTGTTAAAGTTTTTTTTCTATTTGTTGCTTCTATGATGGCATTTGATTTCTTCACTTCTTTTCCCATATTGCTCTGACTTTTGTGGTAAGACTTTATCTGTTACTAATTTAGCTGTACACTACTATATTATATTTAAATACATAACATATTTTTATCATATATCATATTTGCCAGTGTTACATCACATGAATTTGTACTAATACTCTTGATTATTCTGTTCATCTATTTTACCAGCCTTCTAACATTTTGGGTCTTATTGACTTCCTGTAATCTATTTCTTTCATTGATCTTAAGTCTATCCATCTCTTTTAAATCAAGCAACTCTTTCCTTAGATCATATTCTTCTAAACTGAGGGCACATTTTTTGTTCCCCATTTCCTGCAGCCATTCTACAGAAAGTTCCAAAACATTTCATGTGACATATTTTCTTCAGCTGCATCCTACATCATCTGTTGTGCTTTCATTTGGGAACTCACTGGCCTATCACTCCATAACACTGAATGTGTCAGACATGCCACTATTTCTTGCTCCTTCCCTTACTGCGCAACTCTAACTGAACTTTTGTACCATTTTCATGTTGAAGGCTCCAGAGTATCTTGATGTGGCAGCGGATCAGATGCTTCCTGTTCCACCTGTTTCTCCTTAATTTGGGCACTTGTTGTTCCATCAAGCCTTGATGTTACCACAGCATACTTCTCAACTGTACAGGTTTTTGCAGAGTGTCCAGATTTTTGCCTTTTATTTTTGATTCATTTTTCATAAAATTGTGGCTTTCTAGCACATTAGTGGCAAATCATTAAAGACTGAAGTTAGAAAATAATGATAGACATTTGAGTTTTAGACTTCATACCCTTCAGAAAATTCATACTAATGCAAAACCTGTTATTCTATCAACTTTCTAAGTCGGTAAGAACAATATTTCAAAATTATCCCTATTTGTACCACTTTTTTATGGCTTTCTCCAGATTTCTTACTCTAAGAGGTTGAGAGGTATGTACCACAGTTAGATTTTCTACACTAAATCCTTCTCTTCACAGGAAATCCATAACTTCAGTTTCTGTTTCTTTAACTTCTTCATTACCAATCCTTTTTCCACTTTCCTCCATTGTTTTCTTATTTTCTGTTTTATGAAATGTTCCATATCTGGATGCCCTTTCCTGTATTTCTCTTCAGATATCTTTGGTGTTACTTTTTGTATTGATTAGTTTTGCTTTCTCATTTAAATAAGCATTGTACTGTATTAAATCACTTTTTCTTTCCCATGTCCATATTTCTTCTTCAAATGTCTGCCTTCCCATCTGTTTCTCCTTAATTTTGAGGACTCACTGTTCCATTATGCTGTGACATAACTTTTATTAGTCTTTCTACACTAAATCATTTACTTCACAGGTATTTTACTCCTTCACCTTCTATGTATTTATATTTTGCTATACTAGTCCTCTCTTCTATTTCTCCCTAATCTATTTTTGTATTTTCCACATCTGGTTGCTTTCCTATATTTCCCCACAAATATCTTTGGAGCTGCATTTTGTATTTATCAGTTTGGCTTTTTCCTTTGCATACATTTTACATTATATCAGGTCTCTTTTTCTTTGCCATCCCCATGTTTATGTTTCCTAGCCTTCAAAAAGAAGTTTTGTTCTTTATGTTTTTACACTTCTTCTGTTGCTTCTTTTTGCAAACAGACCAACTATATAACTTTTTTCGTGTATCTGTTGTATTAATGAACACAGATCTGCATGTGAAGCTTTTGACAGTTTTTCTTGTGCAAGTATTCTTCCTTCCTCTAATTTCTCTCTTAATATTTTTGAATGTCTTCTAACTGGTAGTTTTGGGCTTCTTACATTATAGTAACAACAAATTATCTCTTCCTTATACTCAACAGTCAACTTTATCATCTTCATAACTCTTTTCTGGCCTGTGAGTTTTTGGGTTTATTTTGTAGACTACTACTTCCTTCTACAACAGGGGCCATCCCCCCTGTGCTTTGTCTAAACCTATTGATAGGAATGTTTCTGGAACTTGAGGATTCTATACTGTCACTTTTGTTTTTTAGTCCTAGCAAAATTGTTCTTACTAGGATTGGGCACTTTTTTATCCTGGGTCTTGTACACCCAGATCTCTTTTTTATTTTTTAACCTACCACTGTCCATGATATTTGCTATATAAAATATAGTTTATATATCAGCGTCATCTTGGATGTACCTAGTGCAAAAAAATTAATGGTTATTAATGGCCATTGTAATCATATATCAAACAGTCGGATGCTTTACAAACCAAGGAACTCTCCTCACATTTTATAGAAGCATGCCTAAATCTACTTAGTTAGATTTTACCCTTTTAATGGTTTTAAATGTAAATGTGTCCACTAGATTGATTTAAACTGCATCTATTGTTTAAAAGAAGCAATTGGTTTTGTTTTAAATTTGAATAGCTCTACAAGAAATCATTTAAAAAAGAAACAAAACATCTTAAACAATATTAACAAACTTAGACATTTCACATGTAAGAAAATTTCAACCATAAAAGATTACTGGAATATCTGTCATTAGAATCCACAAATGTCTCCCTCCATAAATTATAGGCAGTTATTGACTGCATACACCTCAACTGCTGAGAAAAAAACACCAAAGTAAAGTATTACAACCTACTTTATCCAAATTCCTATTTGTCCTGCAAATCCAGACTAATAACTGTTTAACTTGGTTATGATGTCAAGGTCAGTCAGTTTTATCCATAGATGATCCCATAATCAACAAGAATTGTGGTATATGATTATATAAATAAATAAACAAATAAATAAATCACTTAATTAGATAACTAATTTTACCACAATGACTATTGTTCTTACGGATTACTACTACCACCAATAATAATAATAGTAATAATTAAAATAATAATCATGAATACGGTAACTTATTTCAAGTTTGCTTCACCTAAATACATAGTAGACACAGCAAAGTCTTCAAACGTAATTCACACAAATGCACACTAGTCTTGCAATGAGCAAAGGAAAAGAGAGTAAGTTACTTTAATACCCAGGAAGCCTTACCACTCTTCATATATATAGCTACTTTTCAGTCTAAGAGAACCTCAGCTATTTGATTCTGATAAAAAAATGACCACAATAATGTACTTTAAGTATGTTTCACCAATAGACAAAGACCTAGCAACAGCTTTAAGAATGCTGATGGAATTTATAGTAGCATAACACATGCTATTTATTATATATCCAGGGGATCTGCGCTATGATGGGGAAGTCATTGTGACATAATTAATTGGCTTTTCAGAAAAGTTGACTTGAACTGGTGGATATGCACCATATATTATAGCAAAAATTGATGTAGAATGGGATGTGCAAGGTCATATTATGGTAGTAAATCTCTGCAATACCACAATTCAATGTGAAACACATGCATAGCTACCAATAAAACACATTTCAGAATGGTTGAGACAGTTGCCTCTCCAAGAGAGGGATTTCAGAAGAATGCACACATTTATTCGACACTGACCAGAAGAAACTATGGAAATGCCAGGAGTATCATGAGAAGACCTATGATTTACTCAAGCACTGTAAGGGACTTAACTCAGGATTTTGCTTTTTCACATTTATCAAGACCAAATAACATTCTTATATCATCTGAGAAAGATTTAATCACTTGCAGTTGTGCTCTGAGTTCCTCATCTGATGAACTATACAATTTCAAATCATCCACAAAATCAAGATGAGAAGCCTTTACAACTGGTTATTTTCTGAGAGCCAAATTGTAACCATGACTTAATTTGCTATGTAGACAGCTTATGGGTTAAGGGCATGACAAAAGAGCAGCAGTGACAAAGAGTCACCCTGGAATATTTATCCCTGGGATAATAATTTATCCTTTATCATGGGTTAGCTAAAAAATGGTTTGCCACTGTTTCATAGTTACTGTAATGTAATTGGTCAGTGCAGGGTATATCTTGTACATCAGTAAGCACTCTTTTATCCATGAATGCGGGATGCTGCCAAATGCTTTTTTGTAATCTATCCATGCCATGTTTAGATTCATCCCACTTTCAGAAATCTCCATTATGAATTTATTTAACAACAAATGATCTTTTGTTATTTATGACTTTCTTCTGTTACCCTTTTGTTGTATTTTCATGACTGAGTTTTTTTTTTCTGAATGACTACACATTTTCTTGGCATCAGTTCCAGTATATAGTTTATACATCATCAAATTGCATTGATCTATAGTTTTAGGATAGCTTGGAGGTTAACTCTTAATGAGTATAGTTTTTCCTGTTGTTGGTAAGATTGGTGTCTGTTGGGATGTGCATATAAATAGTACTTACTCAGGGATACAGCACTGTGTAAAGATGGGCTTGGGTTTTCCACACAGAAGCTTTTCTTAATTATGTTCCAATTTCTTTGGCCATTACTTCATCCTATTTCATATCCTGTACATTTGCTTTCTGTTTTTTTTTAATTCTACTATCCATGCAGCATCTTTGTTATGTTCCACAGGATCTTCATAAATATTTGTCCAAAATGTATCTATTTCTTTTTTTTTTTTTTTTTTTTTTTGGTGGTGTTTCTATTTTTTTTTTTGTTTGTTTGCTTTGTTTCCCAATTCTCTATAAAACCTTTTGGGTCATCAATGAAATGCTTCTTAAGTACTGTTCCTTTATCTGTATCTGTATATCTTCTATGTTTTTCTGCCTGCAATGCGAACTTTAGTTTATTGTTTGTTATAGTGTACAATAGATCCTGGAATGCTCTGATACTGCACATTCTTTTTATCATGTCTATCTTTTTAAGTATTACTGTTGATCTTTTCTCTGTTCTAAACTCTTCTAAAAGTGGCACTTCTTGTCTTAATTGTGTTAAAGTTTTTTTTCTATTTGTTGCTTCTATGATGGCATTTGATTTCTTCACTTCTTTTCCCATATTGCTCTGACTTTTGTGGTAAGACTTTATCTGTTACTAATTTAGCTGCACACTACTATATTATATTTAAATACATAACATATTTTTATCATATATCATATTTGCCAGTGTTGCATCACATGAATTTGTACTAATACTCTTGATTATTCTGTTCATCTATTTTACCAGCCTTCTAACATTTTGGGTATTATTGACTTCCTGTAATCTATTTCTTTCATTGATCTTAAGTCTATCCATCTCTTTTAAATCAAGCAACTCTTTCCTTAGATCATATTCTTCTAAACTGAGGGCACATTTTTTGTTCCCCATTTCCTGCAGCCATTCTACAGAAAGTTCCAAAACATTTCATGTGACATATTTTCTTCAGCTGCATCCTACATCATCTGTTGTGCTTTCATTTGGGAACTCACTGGCCTATCACTCCATAACACTGAATGTGTCAGACATGCCACTATTTCTTGCTCCTTCCCTTACTGCGCAACTCTAACTGAACTTTTGTACCATTTTCATGTTGAAGGCTCCAGAGTATCTTGATGTGGCAGCGGATCAGATGCTTCCTGTTCCACCTGTTTCTCCTTAATTTGGGCACTTGTTGTTCCATCAAGCCTTGATGTTACCACAGCATACTTCTCAACTGTACAGGTTTTTTCAGAGTGTCCAGATTTTTGCCTTTTATTTTTGATTCATTTTTCATAAAATTGTGGCTTTCTAGCACATTAGTGGCAAATCATTAAAGACTGAAGTTAGAAAATAATGATAGACATTTGAGTTTTAGACTTCATACCCTTCAGAAAATTCATACTAATGCAAAACCTGTTATTCTATCAACTTTATAAGTCGGTAAGAACAATATTTCAAAATTATCCCTATTTGTACCACTTTTTTATGGCTTTCTCCAGATTTCTTACTCTAAGAGGTTGAGAGGTATGTACCACAGTTAGATTTTCTACACTAAATCCTTCTCTTCACAGGAAATCCATAACTTCAGTTTCTGTTTCTTTAACTTCTTCATTACCAATCCTTTTTTTCCACTTTCCTCCATTGTTTTCTTATTTTCTGTTTTATGAAATGTTCCATATCTGGATGCCCTTTCCTGTATTTCTCTTCAGATATCTTTGGTGTTACTTTTTGTATTGATTAGTTTTGCTTTCTCATTTAAATAAGCATTGTACTGTATTAAATCACTTTTTCTTTCCCATGTCCATATTTCTTCTTCAAATGTCTGCCTTCCCATCTGTTTCTCCTTAATTTTGAGGACTCACTGTTCCATTATGCTGTGACATAACTTTTATTAGTCTTTCTACACTAAATCATTTACTTCACAGGTATTTTACTCCTTCACCTTCTATGTATTTATATTTTGCTATACTAGTCCTCTCTTCTATTTCTCCCTAATCTATTTTTGTATTTTCCACATCTGGTTGCTTTCCTATATTTCCCCACAAATATCTTTGGAGCTGCATTTTGTATTTATCAGTTTGACTTTCTCCTTTGCATACATTTTACATTATATCAGGTCTCTTTTTCTTTGCCATCCCCATGTTTATGTTTCCTAGCCTTCAAAAAGAAGTTTTGTTCTTTATGTTTTTACACTTCTTCTGTTGCTTCTTTTTGCAAACAGACCAACTATATAACTTTTTTCATGTATCTGTTGTATTAATGAACACAGATCTGCATGTGAAGCTTTTGACAGTTTTTCTTGTGCAAGTATTCTTCCTTCCTCTAATTTCTCTCTTAATATTTTTGAATGTCTTCTAACTGGTAGTTTTGGGCTTCTTACATTATAGTAACAACAAATTATCTCTTCCTTATACTCAACAGTCAACTTTATCATCTTCATAACTCTTTTCTGGCCTGTGAGTTTTTGGGTTTATTTTGTAGACTACTACTTTCTTCTACAACAGGGGCCATCCCCCCTGTGCTTTGTCTAAACCTATTGATAGGAATGTTTCTGGAACTTGAGGATTCTATACTGTCACTTTTGTTTTTTAGTCCTAGCAAAATTGTTCTTACTAGGATTGGGCACTTTTTTATCCTGGGTCTTGTACACCCAGATCTCTTTTTTATTTTTTAACCTACCACTGTCCATGATATTTGCTATATAAAATATAGTTTATATATCAGCGTCATCTTGGATGTACCTAGTGCAAAAAATTAATGGTTATTAATGGCCATTGTAATCATATATCAAACAGTCGGATGCTTTACAAACCAAGGAACTCTCCTCACATTTTATAGAAGCATGCCTAAATCTACTTAGTTAGATTTTACCCTTTTAATGGTTTTAAATGTAAATGTGTCCACTAGATTGATTTAAACTGCATCTATTGTTTAAAAGAAGCAATTGGTTTTGTTTTAAATTTGAATAGCTCTACAAGAAATCATTTAAAAAAGAAACAAAACATCTTAAACAATATTAACAAACTTAGACATTTCACATGTAAGAAAATTTCAACCATAAAAGATTACTGGAATATCTGTCATTAGAATCCACAAATGTCTCCCTCCATAAATTATAGGCAGTTATTGACTGCATACACCTCAACTGCTGAGAAAAAAACACCAAAGTAAAGTATTACAACCTACTTTATCCAAATTCCTATTTGTCCTGCAAATCCAGACTAATAACTGTTTAACTTGGTTATGATGTCAAGGTCAGTCAGTTTTATCCATAGATGATCCCATAATCAACAAGACTTGTGGTATATGATTATATAAATAAATAAACAAATAAATAAATCACTTAATTAGATAACTAATTTTACCACAATGACTATTGTTCTTACTGATTACTACTACCACCAATAATAATAATAGTAATAATTAAAATAATAATCATGAATACGGTAACTTATTTCAAGTTTGCTTCACCTAAATACATAGTAGACACAGCAAAGTCTTCAAACGTAATTCACACAAATGCACACTAGTCTTGCAATGAGCAAAGGAAAAGAGAGTAAGTTACTTTAATACCCAGGAAGCCTTACCACTCTTCATATATATAGCTACTTTTCAGTCTAAGAGAACCTCAGCTATTTGATTCTGATAAAAAAATGACCACAATAATGTACTTTAAGTATGTTTCACCAATAGACAAAGACCTAGCAACAGCTTTAAGAATGCTGATGGAATTTATAGTAGCATAACACATGCTATTTATTATATATCCAGGGGATCTGCGCTATGATGGGGAAGTCATTGTGACATAATTAATTGGCTTTTCAGAAAAGTTGACTTGAACTGGTGGATATGCACCATATATTATAGCAAAAATTGATGTAGAATGGGATGTGCAAAGTCATATTATGGTAGTAAATCTCTGCAATACCACAATTCAATGTGAAACACATGCATAGCTACCAATAAAAGACATTTCAGAATGGTTGAGACAGTTGCCTCTCCAAGAGAGGGATTTCAGAAGAATGCACACATTTATTCGACACTGACCAGAAGAAACTATGGAAATGCCAGGAGTATCATGAGAAGACCTATGATTTACTCAAGCACTGTAAGGGACTTAACTCAGGATTTTGCTTTTTCACATTTATCAAGACCAAATAACATTCTTATATCATCTGAGAAAGATTTAATCACTTGCAGTTGTGCTCTGACTTCCTCATCTGATGAACTATACAATTTCAAATCATCCACAAAATCAAGATGAGAAGCCTTTACAACTGGTTATTTTCTGAGAGCCAAATTGTAACCATGACTTAATTTGCTATGTAGACAGCTTATGGGTTAAGGGCATGACAAAAGAGCAGCAGTGACAAAGAGTCACCCTGGAATATTTATCCCTGGGATAATAATTTATCCTTTATCATGGGTTAGCTAAAAAATGGTTTGCCACTGTTTCATAGTTACTGTAATGTAATTGGTCAGTGCAGGGTATATCTTGTACATCAGTAAGCACTCTTTTATCCATGAATGCGGGATGCTGCCAAATGCTTTTTTGTAATCTATCCATGCCATGTTTAGATTCATCCCACTTTCAGAAATCTCCATTATAAATTTATTTAACAACAAATGATCTTTTGTTATTTATGACTTTCTTCTATTACCATTTTGTTGTATTTTCATGACTGAGTTTTTTTTTTCTGAATGACTACACATTTTCTTGGCATCAGTTCCAGTATATAGTTTATACATCATCAAATAGCATTGATCTATAGTTTTAGGATAGCTTGGAGGTTAACTCTTAATGAGTATAGTTTTTCCTGTTGTTGGTAAGATTGGTGTCTGTTGGGATGTGCATATAAATAGTACTTACTCAGGGATACAGCACTGTGTAAAGATGGGCTTGGGTTTTCCACACAGAAGCTTTTCTTAATTATGTTCCAATTTCTTTGGCCATTACTTCATCCTATTTCATATCCTGTACATTTGCTTTCTGTTTTTTTTTTTTTACTTCTACTATCCATGCAGCATCTTTGTTATGTTCCACAGGATCTTCATAAATATTTGTCCAAAATGTATCTATTTCTTTTTTTTTTTTTTTTTTGGTGGTGTTTCTATTTTTTTTTTTTGTTTGTTTGCTTTGTTTCCCAATTCTCTATAAAACCTTTTGGGTCATCAATGAAATGCTTCTTAAGTACTGTTCCTTTATCTGTATCTGTATATCTTCTATGTTTTTCTGCCTGCAATGCGAACTTTAGTTTATTGTTTGTTATAGTGTACAATAGATCCTGGAATGCTCTGATACTGCACATTCTTTTTATCATGTCTATCTTTTTAAGTATTACTGTTGATCTTTTCTCTGTTCTAAACTCTTCTAAAAGTGGCACTTCTTGTCTTAATTGTGTTAAAGTTTTTTTTCTATTTGTTGCTTCTATGATGGCATTTGATTTCTTCACTTCTTTTCCCATATTGCTCTGACTTTTGTGGTAAGACTTTATCTGTTACTAATTTAGCTGCACACTACTATATTATATTTAAATACATAACATATTTTTATCATATATCATATTTGCCAGTGTTGCATCACATGAATTTGTACTAATACTCTTGATTATTCTGTTCATCTATTTTACCAGCCTTCTAACATTTTGGGTATTATTGACTTCCTGTAATCTATTTCTTTCATTGATCTTAAGTCTATCCATCTCTTTTAAATCAAGCAACTCTTTCCTTAGATCATATTCTTCTAAACTGAGGGCACATTTTTTGTTCCCCATTTCCTGCAGCCATTCTACAGAAAGTTCCAAAACATTTCATGTGACATATTTTCTTCAGCTGCATCCTACATCATCTGTTGTGCTTTCATTTGGGAACTCACTGGCCTATCACTCCATAACACTGAATGTGTCAGACATGCCACTATTTCTTGCTCCTTCCCTTACTGCGCAACTCTAACTGAACTTTTGTACCATTTTCATGTTGAAGGCTCCAGAGTATCTTGATGTGGCAGCGGATCAGATGCTTCCTGTTCCACCTGTTTCTCCTTAATTTGGGCACTTGTTGTTCCATCAAGCCTTGATGTTACCACAGCTACTTCTCAACTGTACAGGTTTTTTCAGAGTGTCCAGATTTTTGCCTTTTATTTTTGATTCATTTTTCATAAAATTGTGGCTTTCTAGCACATTAGTGGCAAATCATTAAAGACTGAAGTTAGAAAATAATGATAGACATTTGAGTTTTAGACTTCATACCCTTCAGAAAATTCATACTAATGCAAAACCTGTTATTCTATCAACTTTATAAGTCGGTAAGAACAATATTTCAAAATTATCCCTATTTGTACCACTTTTTTATGGCTTTCTCCAGATTTCTTACTCTAAGAGGTTGAGAGGTATGTACCACAGTTAGATTTTCTACACTAAATCCTTCTCTTCACAGGAAATCCATAACTTCAGTTTCTGTTTCTTTAACTTCTTCATTACCAATCCTTTTTTTCCACTTTCCTCCATTGTTTTCTTATTTTCTGTTTTATGAAATGTTCCATATCTGGATGCCCTTTCCTGTATTTCTCTTCAGATATCTTTGGTGTTACTTTTTGTATTGATTAGTTTTGCTTTCTCATTTAAATAAGCATTGTACTGTATTAAATCACTTTTTCTTTCCCATGTCCATATTTCTTCTTCAAATGTCTGCCTTCCCATCTGGTTCTCCTTAATTTTGAGGACTCACTGTTCCATTATGCTGTGACATAACTTTTATTAGTCTTTCTACACTAAATCATTTACTTCACAGGTATTTTACTCCTTCACCTTCTATGTATTTATATTTTGCTATACTAGTCCTCTCTTCTATTTCTCCCTAATCTATTTTTGTATTTTCCACATCTGGTTGCTTTCCTATATTTCCCCACAAATATCTTTGGAGCTGCATTTTGTATTTATCAGTTTGGCTTTCTCCTTTGCATACATTTTACATTATATCAGGTCTCTTTTTCTTTGCCATCCCCATGTTTATGTTTCCTAGCCTTCAAAAAGAAGTTTTGTTCTTTATGTTTTTACACTTCTTCTGTTGCTTCTTTTTGCAAACAGACCAACTAAATAACTTTTTTCATGTATCTGTTGTATTAATGAACACAGATCTGCATGTGAAGCTTTTGACAGTTTTTCTTGTGCAAGTATTCTTCCTTCCTCTAATTTCTCTCTTAATATTTTTGAATGTCTTCTAACTGGTAGTTTTGGGCTTCTTACATTATAGTAACAACAAATGATCTCTTCCTTATACTCAACAGTCAACTTTATCATCTTCATAACTCTTTTCTGGCCTGTGAGTTTTTGGGTTTATTTTGTAGACTACTACTTCCTTCTACAACAGGGGCCATCCCCCTGTGCTTTGTCTAAACCCATTGATAGGAATGTTTCTGGAACTTGAGGATTCTATACTGTCACTTTTGTTTTTTAGTCCTAGCAAAATTTTTCTTACTAGGATTGGGCACTTTTTTATCCTGGGTTTTGTACACCCAGATCTCTTTTTTATTTTTTAACCTACCACTGTCCATGATATTTGCTATATAAAATATAGTTTATATATCAGCGTCATCTTGGATGTACCTAGTGCAAAAAAATTAATGGTTATTAATGGCCATTGTAATCATATATCAAACAGTCGGATGCTTTACAAACCAAGGAACTCTCCTCACATTTTATAGAAGCATGCCTAAATCTACTTAGTTAGATTTTACCCTTTTAATGGATTTAAATGTAAATGTGTCCACTAGATTGATTTAAACTGCATCTATTGTTTAAAAGAAGCAATTGGTTTTGTTTTAAATTTGAATAGCTCTACAAGAAATCATTAAAAAAAGAAACAAAACATCTTAAACAATATTAACAAACTTAGACATTTCACATGTAAGAAAATTTCAACCATAAAAGATTACTGGAATATCTGTCATTAGAATCCACAAATGTCTCCCTCCATAAATTATAGGCAGTTATTGACTGCATACACCTCAACTGCTGAGAAAAATTGCCACAGTAAAGTATTACAACCTGTTTTATCCAAATTCCTATTTGTCCTGCAAATCCTGACTAATAACTGTTTAACTTGATTATGATGTCAAGGTCAGTCAGTTTTATCCATAGATGATTCCATAATCAACAAGAATTGTGGTAAATAATTATATAAATAAATAAACAAATAAATAATTCACTTAATTAGATAACTAATTTTACCACAATGACTATTGTTCTTACTGATTACTACTACCACCAATAATAATAATAGTAATAATTAAAATAATAATCATGAATACGGTAACTTATTTCAAGTTTGCTTCACCTAAATACATAGTAGACACAGCAAAGTCTTCAAACTTAATTCACACAAATGCACACTAGTCTTGCAATGAGCAAAGGAAAAGAGAGTAAGTTACTTTAATACCCAGGCAGCCATCCCACTCTTCATATATATAGCTACTTTGCTGTCTAAGAGCACCTCAGCTATTTGATTCTGATAAAAAAAATGACCACAATGATGTACTTTAAGTATGTTTCACCAATAGACAAAGACCTAGCAACAGCCATAAGAATGCTGATGGAATTTCCAGTAGCATAACACATGCTATTTATTATATATCCAGGGGATCTTGCTCTATGATGGGGAAGTCATTGTGACATAATTAATTGGCTTTTCAGAAAAGTTGACTTGAACTGGTGGATATGCTCCATATATTATAGCAAAAATTGATGTAGAATGGGATGTGCAAGGTCATATTATGGTAGTAAATAACTGCAAAACCACAATTCAATGTGAAACACATGCATAGCTACCAATAAAAGACATTTCAGAATGGTTGAGACAGTTGCCTCTCCAAGAGAGGGATTTCAGAAGAATGCACACATTTATTCGACACTGACCAGAAGAAACTATGGAAATGCCAGGAGTATCATGAGAAGACCTATGATTTACTCAAGCACTGTAAGGGACTTAACTCAGGATTTTGCTTTTTCACATTTATCAAGGCCAAATAACATTCTTATATCATCTGAGAAAGATTTAATCACTTGCAGTTGTGCTCTGAGTTCCTCATCTGATGAACTATACAATTTCAAATCATCCACAAAATCAAGACGAGAAGCCTTTACAACTGGTTATTTTCTGAGAGCCAAATTGTAACCATGACTTAATTTGCTATGTAGACAGCTTATGGGTTAAGGGCATGACAAAAGAGCTGCAGTGACAAAGAGTCACCCTGGAATATTTATCCCTGGGATAATAATTTATCCTTTATCATGGGTTAGCTAAAAAATGGTTTGCCACTGTTTCATAGTTACTGTAATGTAATTGGTCAGTGCAGGGTATATCTTGTACATCAGTAAGCACTCTTTTATCCATGAATGCGGATGCTGCCAAATGCTTTTTTGTAATCTATCCATGCCATGTTTAGATTCATCCCACTTTCAGAAATCTCCATTATGAATTTATTTAACAACAAATGATCTTTTGTTATTTATGACTTTCTTCTGTTACCCTTTTGTTCTTTTGTCATGACTGAGTTTTTTTTTTTCTGAATGACTACACATTTTCTTGGCGTCAGTTCCAGTATATAGTTTATACATCATCAAATAGCATTGGTCTATAGTTTTAGGATAGCTTAGAGGTTAACTCTTAAGGAGTGTATTTTTTCCTATTGTTAACAAGATTGGTGTCTGTTGGGATGTGCATATAAACAGTACTTAGTCAAGGCTACAGCACTGTGTAAAGATGGGCTTGGGTTTCCCACAGAAGCTTTTCATAATTTTGTTCCAATTTCTTTGGCCATTACTTCATCCTATTTCATATCCTGTACATTTGCTTTCTGTTTTTTTTTACTTCTACTATCCATGCAGCATCTTTGTTATGTTCCACAAGATCTTGATAAATATTTGTCCAAAATGTATCTATTTCTTTTTTTTTTTTTCTTTTTTTTTTTTTTTGGTGGTGTTTCTATTTTTTTTTTTTTTTTGTTTGATTTGTTTCCCAATTCTCTATAAAACCTTTTGGGTCATCAATGAAATGCTTCTTAAGTACTGTTCCTTTATCTGTATCTGTATATCTTCTATGTTTTTCTGCCTGCAATGCGAACTTTAGTTTATTGTTTGTTATAGTGTACAATAGATCCTGGAATGCTCTGATACTGCACATTCTTTTTATCATGTCTATCTTTTTAAGTATTACTGTTGATCTTTTCTCTGTTCTAAACTCTTCTAACAGTGGCACTTCTTGTCTTAATTGTGTTAAAGTTGTTTTTCTATTTGTTGCTTCTATGATGGCATTTGATTTCTTCACTTCTTTTCCCATATTGCTCTGACTTTTTGTGGTAAGACTTTATCTGTTACTAATTTAGCTGCACACTACTATATTATATTTAAATACATAACATATTTTTATCATATATCATATTTGCCAGTGTTACATCACATGAATTTGTACTAATACTCTTGATTATTCTGTTCATCTATTTTACCAGCCTTCTAACATTTTGGGTCTTATTGACTTTCTGTAATCTATTTCTTTCATTGATCTTAAGTCTATCCATCTCTTTTAAATCAAGCAACTCTTTTCTTAGATCATATTCTTCTAAACTGAGGGCACATTTTTTGTTCCCCATTTCCTGCGGCCATTCTACAGAAAGTTCCAAAACATTTCCTGTGACATATTTTCTTCAGCTGCATCCTACATCATCTGTTGTGCTTTCATATGGGAACTCACTGGCCTATCACTCCATAACACTGAATGTGTCAGACATGCCACTATTTCCTGCTCCTTCCCTTACTGCGCAACTCTAACTGAACTTTTGTACCATTTTCATGTTGAAGGCTCCAGAGTATCTTGATGTGGCAGCAGATCAGATGCTTCCTGTTCCACCTGTTTCTCCTTAATTTGGGCACTTGTTGTTCCATCAAGCCTTGACGTTACCACAGTTAGATTTTCTACACTAAATCCTTCTCTTCACAGGAAATCCATAACTTCAGTTTTTGTTTCTTTAACTTCTTCATTACCAATCCTTTTTTTCCACTTTCCTCCATTGTTTTCTTATTTTTTGTTTTATAAAATGTTCCATATCTGGATGCCCTTTCCTGTATGTCTCTTCAGATATCTTTGGTGTTACTTTTTGTATTGATTAGTTTTGCTTTCTCATTTAAATAAGCATTGTACTGTATTAAATCACCTTTTCTTTCCCATGCCCATATTTCTTCTTCAAATCTCTGCCTTCCCATCTGTTTCTCCTTAATTTTGAGGACTCACTGTTCCATTATGCTGTGACATAACTTTTATTAGTCTTTCTACACTAAATCATTTACTTCACAGGTATTTCACTCCTTCACCTTCTATGTATTTATATTTTGCTTTACTAGTCCTCTCTTCTATTTCTCCCTAATCTATTTTTGTATATTCCACATCTGGTTGCTTTCCTATATTTCCCCACAAATATCTTTGGAGCTGCATTTTGTATTTATTAGTTTGGCTTTCTCCTTTGCATACATTTTACATTATATCAGGTCTCTTTTTCTTTGCCATCCCCATGCTTATGTTTCCTAGCCTTCAAAAAGAAGTTTTGTTCTTTATGTTTTTACACTTCTTCTGTTGCTTCTTTTAGCAAACAGCCCACCGTTTCTTGGTTTATATAACTTTTTTCATGTATCTGTTGTATTAATGAACACAGATCCGCATCTGAAGCTTTTGACAGTTTTTCTTGTCCAAGTATTCTTCCTTCCTCTAATTTCTCTCTTAATATTTTTGAATGTCTTCTAACTGGCAGTTTTGGGCTTCTTACATTATAGTAACAACAGAGTATCTCTTCCTTATACTCAACAGTCAACTTTATCATCTTCATAACTCTTTTTTGGCCTGTGAGTTTTTAAGTTTTTTTTTGTAGACTACTAATTCCTTCTACAACAGGGGGCCATCCCCCCTGTGCTTGGTCTAAACCCATTGATAGGAATGTTTTTGTATCTTGAGGATTCTATACTGTCACTTTTTTTTTTAGTCCTAGCAAAATTTTTCTTACTAGGATTGGAAACTTTTTTATCCTGGGTCTTGTACACCCAGATCTCTTTTTTATTTTCTAACCTACCACTGTCCATGATATTTGCTATATAAAATATAGTTTATATATCAGCGTTATCTTGGATGTACCTAGTGCAAAAACAGTTAATGGTTATTAATGGCCATTGTAATCATATATCAAACAGACGGATGCTTTACAAACCAAGGAACTCTCCTCACATTTTATAGAAGCATGCCTAAATCTACTTAGTTAGATTTTACCCTTCTAATGGTTTTAAATGTAAATGTGTCCACTAGATTGATTTAAATTGTATCTATTGTTTAAAAGAAGCAATTGTTTTTGTTTTAAATTTGAGTAGCTCTACAAGAAATCATTTAAAAAAGAAACAAAACATCTTAAACAATATTAACAAACTTTGACATTTCACATGTAAGAACATTTCAACCATAAAAGATTACTGGAATATCTGTCATTAGAATCCACAAATGTATCCCTCCATAAATTATAGGCAGTTATTGACTGCGTACACGTCAACTGCCTGAGAAAAAATGCCACAGTAAAGTATTACAGCCTGCTTTATCCAAATTCCTATTTGTCCTGCAAATCCAGACTAATAACTGTTTAACTTGATTATGATGTCAAGGTCAGTCACTTTTATCCATAGATAATCCCATAATCAACAAACATTGTGGTAAATAATTATATAAATAAATAAACAAATAAGTAAATCACTTAGGGTTGGGAGGGTGGCCTAATAGTTAAGGTGCTTGCCTTACAAGCACAAGTTGCAGGGTTTGAGTCGCACAAGGGATAATTTGCTAGGCTTAAAATGGCTCACAAGGGCAGTTATCTTAGTATAATCCTATAATCCCCTTAATCTCCTATAATAATTAGATAACTAATTTTACCACAATGACTATTGTTCTTACTGATGCAGGTGCTACTACTATTACTACTACCACCAATAATAATAATAGTAATAATTATAATAATAATCATGAATACGGTAACTTATTTCAAGTTTGCTTCACCTAAATACATAGTAGACACAGCAAAGTCTTCAAACGTAATTCACACAAATGCACACTAGTCTTGCAATGACAAAGGAAAAGAGAGTAAGTTACTTTAATACCCAGGCAGCCTTCCCACTCTTCATATATATAGCTACTTTGCTGTCTAAGAGCACCTCAGCTATTTGATTCTGATAAAAAAAATGACCACAATGATGTACGTTAAGTATGTTTCACCAATAGACAAAGACCTAGCAACAGCCATAAGAATGCTGATGGAATTTCCAGTAGCATAACACATGCTATTTATTATATATCCAGGGGATCTTGCTCTATGATGGGGAAGTCATTGTGACATAATTAATTGGCTTTTCAGAAAAGTTGACTTGAACTGGTGGATATGCACCATATATTATAGCAAAAATTGATGTAGAATGGGATGTGCAAGGTCATATTATGGTAGTAAATAACTGCAAAACCACAATTCAATGTGAAACACATGCATAGCTACCAATAAAAGACATTTCAGAATGGTTGAGACAGTTGCCTCTCCAAGAGAGGGATTTCAGAAGAATGCACACATTTATTCGACACTGACCAGAAGAAACTATGGAAATGCCAGGAGTATCATGAGAAGACCTATGATTTACTCAAGCACTGTAAGGGACTTAACTCAGGATTTTGCTTTTTCACATTTATCAAGGCCAAATAACATTCTTATATCATCTGAGAAAGATTTAATCACTTGCAGTTGTGCTCTGAGTTCCTCATCTGATGAACTATACAATTTCAAATCATCCACAAAATCAAGACGAGAAGCCTTTACAACTGGTTATTTTCTGAGAGCCAAATTGTAACCATGACTTAATTTGCTATGTAGACAGCTTATGGGTTAAGGGCATGACAAAAGAGCTGCAGTGACAAAGAGTCACCCTGGAATATTTATCCCTGGGATAATAATTTATCCTTTATCATGGGTTAGCTAAAAAATGGTTTGCCACTGTTTCATAGTTACTGTAATGTAATTGGTCAGTGCAGGGTATATCTTGTACATCAGTAAGCACTCTTTTATCCATGAATGCGGGATGCTGCCAAATGCTTTTTTGTAATCTATCCATGCCATGTTTAGATTCATCCCACTTTCAGAAATCTCCATTATGAATTTATTTAACAACAAATGATCTTTTGTTATTTATGACTTTCTTCTGTTACCCTTTTGTTCTTTTGTCATGACTGAGTTTTTTTTTTTCTGAATGACTACACATTTTCTTGGCGTCAGTTCCAGTATATAGTTTATACATCATCAAATAGCATTGGTCTATAGTTTTAGGATAGCTTAGAGGTTAACTCTTAAGGAGTGTATTTTTTCCTATTGTTAACAAGATTGGTGTCTGTTGGGATGTGCATATAAACAGTACTTAGTCAAGGCTACAGCACTGTGTAAAGATGGGCTTGGGTTTCCCACACAGAAGCTTTTCATAATTTTGTTCCAATTTCTTTGGCCATTACTTCATCCTATTTCATATCCTGTACATTTGCTTTCTGTTTTTTTTTACTTCTACTATCCATGCAGCATCTTTGTTATGTTCCACAAGATCTTGATAAATATTTGTCCAAAATGTATCTATTTCTTCTTTTTTTTTCTTTTTTTTTTTTTTGGTGGTGTTTCTATTTTTTTTTTTTTTTGTTTGATTTGTTTCCCAATTCTCTATAAAACCTTTTGGGTCATCAATGAAATGCTTCTTAAGTACTGTTCCTTTATCTGTATCTGTATATCTTCTATGTTTTTCTGCCTGCAATGCGAACTTTAGTTTATTGTTTGTTATAGTGTACAATAGATCCTGGAATGCTCTGATACTGCACATTCTTTTTATCATGTCTATCTTTTTAAGTATTACTGTTGATCTTTTCTCTGTTCTAAGCTCTTCTAACAGTGGCACTTCTTGTCTTAATTGTGTTAAAGTTGTTTTTCTATTTGTTGCTTCTATGATGGCATTTGATTTCTTCACTTCTTTTCCCATATTGCTCTGACTTTTTGTGGTAAGACTTTATCTGTTACTAATTTAGCTGCACACTACTATATTATATTTAAATACATAACATATTTTTATCATATATCATATTTGCCAGTGTTACATCACATGAATTTGTACTAATACTCTTGATTATTCTGTTCATCTATTTTACCAGCCTTCTAACATTTTGGGTCTTATTGACTTTCTGTAATCTATTTCTTTCATTGATCTTAAGTCTATCCATCTCTTTTAAATCAAGCAACTCTTTTCTTAGATCATATTCTTCTAAACTGAGGGCACATTTTTTGTTCCCCATTTCCTGCGGCCATTCTACAGAAAGTTCCAAAACATTTCCTGTGACATATTTTCTTCAGCTGCATCCTACATCATCTGTTGTGCTTTCATATGGGAACTCACTGGCCTATCACTCCATAACACTGAATGTGTCAGACATGCCACTATTTCCTGCTCCTTCCCTTACTGCGCAACTCTAACTGAACTTTTGTACCATTTTCATGTTGAAGGCTCCAGAGTATCTTGATGTGGCAGCAGATCAGATGCTTCCTGTTCCACCTGTTTCTCCTTAATTTGGGCACTTGTTGTTCCATCAAGCCTTGACGTTACCACAGTTAGATTTTCTACACTAAATCCTTCTCTTCACAGGAAATCCATAACTTCAGTTTTTGTTTCTTTAACTTCTTCATTACCAATCCTTTTTTTCCACTTTCCTCCATTGTTTTCTTATTTTTTGTTTTATAAAATGTTCCATATCTGGATGCCCTTTCCTGTATGTCTCTTCAGATATCTTTGGTGTTACTTTTTGTATTGATTAGTTTTGCTTTCTCATTTAAATAAGCATTGTACTGTATTAAATCACCTTTTCTTTCCCATGCCCATATTTCTTCTTCAAATCTCTGCCTTCCCATCTGTTTCTCCTTAATTTTGAGGACTCACTGTTCCATTATGCTGTGACATAACTTTTATTAGTCTTTCTACACTAAATCATTTACTTCACAGGTATTTCACTCCTTCACCTTCTATGTATTTATATTTTGCTTTACTAGTCCTCTCTTCTATTTCTCCCTAATCTATTTTTGTATATTCCACATCTGGTTGCTTTCCTATATTTCCCCACAAATATCTTTGGAGCTGCATTTTGTATTTATTAGTTTGGCTTTCTCCTTTGCATACATTTTACATTATATCAGGTCTCTTTTTCTTTGCCATCCCCATGCTTATGTTTCCTAGCCTTCAAAAAGAAGTTTTGTTCTTTATGTTTTTACACTTCTTCTGTTGCTTCTTTTAGCAAACAGCCCACCGTTTCTTGGTTTATATAACTTTTTTCATGTATCTGTTGTATTAATGAACACAGATCCGCATCTGAAGCTTTTGACAGTTTTTCTTGTCCAAGTATTCTTCCTTCCTCTAATTTCTCTCTTAATATTTTTGAATGTCTTCTAACTGGCAGTTTTGGGCTTCTTACATTATAGTAACAACAGAGTATCTCTTCCTTATACTCAACAGTCAACTTTATCATCTTCATAACTCTTTTTTGGCCTGTGAGTTTTTAAGTTTTTTTTTGTAGACTACTAATTCCTTCTACAACAGGGGGCCATCCCCCCTGTGCTTGGTCTAAACCCATTGATAGGAATGTTTCTGTATCTTGAGGATTCTATACTGTCACTTTTTTTTTTAGTCCTAGCAAAATTTTTCTTACTAGGATTGGAAACTTTTTTATCCTGGGTCTTGTACACCCAGATCTCTTTTTTATTTTCTAACCTACCACTGTCCATGATATTTGCTATATAAAATATAGTTTATATATCAGCGTTATCTTGGATGTACCTAGTGCAAAAACAGTTAATGGTTATTAATGGCCATTGTAATCATATATCAAACAGACGGATGCTTTACAAACCAAGGAACTCTCCTCACATTTTATAGAAGCATGCCTAAATCTACTTAGTTAGATTTTACCCTTCTAATGGTTTTAAATGTAAATGTGTCCACTAGATTGATTTAAATTGTATCTATTGTTTAAAAGAAGCAATTGTTTTTGTTTTAAATTTGAGTAGCTCTACAAGAAATCATTTAAAAAAGAAACAAAACATCTTAAACAATATTAACAAACTTTGACATTTCACATGTAAGAACATTTCAACCATAAAAGATTACTGGAATATCTGTCATTAGAATCCACAAATGTATCCCTCCATAAATTATAGGCAGTTATTGACTGCGTACCGTCAACTGCCTGAGAAAAAATGCCACAGTAAAGTATTACAGCCTGCTTTATCCAAATTCCTATTTGTCCTGCAAATCCAGACTAATAACTGTTTAACTTGATTATGATGTCAAGGTCAGTCACTTTTATCCATAGATAATCCCATAATCAACAAACATTGTGGTAAATAATTATATAAATAAATAAACAAATAAGTAAATCACTTAGGGTTGGGAGGGTGGCCTAATAGTTAAGGTGCTTGCCTTACAAGCACAAGTTGCAGGGTTTGAGTCGCACAAGGGATAATTTGCTAGGCTTAAAATGGCTCACAAGGGCAGTTATCTTAGTATAATCCTATAATCCCCTTAATCTCCTATAATAATTAGATAACTAATTTTACCACAATGACTATTGTTCTTACTGATGCAGGTGCTACTACTATTACTACTACCACCAATAATAATAATAGTAATAATTATAATAATAATCATGAATACGGTAACTTATTTCAAGTTTGCTTCACCTAAATACATAGTAGACACAGCAAAGTCTTCAAACGTAATTCACACAAATGCACACTAGTCTTGCAATGACAAAGGAAAAGAGAGTAAGTTACTTTAATCCCCAGACAGCCTTCCCACTCTTCATATATATATATATATATAGCTACTTTGCTGTCTAAGAACACCTCAGCTATTTGATCTGATAAAAAAAAATGACCACAATAATGTACTTTAAGTATGTTTCACCAATGGACATAGACCTAGCAACAGCCATAAGAATGCTGATGGAATTTCCAGTAGCATAACACATGCTTTTTATTATATAACCAGGGGATCTGCGCTATGATGGGGAAGTCATTGCGACATAATTAATTGGATTTTCAGAAAAGTTGAATTTAACTGGTGGATGTAGAATGGTATGTGCAAGGTCATATTATGGTAGTAAATCTCTGCAATACCACAATTCAATGTGAAACACATGCATAGCTACCAATAAAAGACATTTCAGAATGGTTGAGACAGTTGCCTCTCCAAGAGACGGATTTCAGAAGAATGCACACATTTATTTGACCCTGACCAGAAGAAACTATGGAAATGCCAGGAGTATCATGAGAAGACCTATGATTTACCCAAGCACTGTAAGGGACTTAACTCAGGATTTACTCAAGGAGTGCCAAAAAGCCTTAATATAGAGTTACTGGAGGAGTGTAAATAATGATGTATTAGACAGAGATTACAAGACAGTTTGACCGTGGTTACAATACCAAGCATTTGAATTGTAAATAATCTTGTGGTTCACTGACAGACTATAAAAGTTGACTAAACAACAAACAATGAATCAGAGATATGCTAAGCAGTAGTGTGCTTGTTTTTTATGGTGAAAGTGCACTATAGTTTGAGTTTTTTGCTACACTAACTAATCTATACTTGAAGGAAATACACTATCACTATTATACATCGGCATCCATCTCTCTCTCTCTCTCTGTAGCTTTATATCTATATATATATATATATATATATATATATATATATATATATATATATATACGTATGGGGTCCATTCCTTTGAATAACAAATGTTTTTCATGCCGATTGCCAACACAAGCAGTTGAGTGATATGATTACAAAATGCCAGCATTACTTATTGGGAGGTCATGGTTCAGTGGGGATGGGGAATTTGCACTTTTCCTGCAGTTGATTGTTTATTTATTTATTTTTTCTGTTTAGTTATGTTTAGTGTTTATAGATCAATCAAATTAGGTTCAGTTTTGTGCTTTTGACTAAAGGTAGGACACTCTTTATCTATTTATAGTGTGTCTATATATATATATATATATATATATATATATAGATATATCATTCTCTTTATTTCTATATATCATTCTCTTTCTCTCCATATCTCTCTCTCTCTCTCTCTCTCTCTCTCTCTCTCTCTCTCTCTATATATATATATATATATATACACATCTATCTATATCTATATTTATAACTATAGATATATCTAATCTCTCTCTCTCTCTCTCTCTCTATATATATATATATATATATATATATATATATATATATATATTTATCTACATGCATGGGCTACTGAGAAGTGATCAACAGCTTGTGTTCTCAAAAACAGAAAAAGCTGAGAATTGGTCAACAGCTCATGTTCTCAAACAGAGAAAAAGCCTTTTCAGCTGAGCAAAAATCAGCTTATTACACATAATGATTTTTTTTCTGTGCAAGATCAGAGGCAGAGGGTGTTGGGGGTGCCCATTCTGCAGTTCAAAAAATGACTCCAGCATTTTCCTTGAATTTGAAACTGAACTACTAGGTCTGCAGCCGCCACCCTCTGCAGTGTCCTCTATTTTTAGAAACAGAATGACATTTCCTCTTGTGTAAATATAACTCTCATCTTCATAAGATTAGTTTAAAAGCAGAAGACATCTGTTAAACATGGTATATTATTTTAAGAAACATGCACATCCTGTGATATATTACTTTTCATTCTATTCTAAGGATTAATTTACAACTGTATGCTTTATCATCTACATCTATAGACAGTATTTGTACTGCAGAATTCATTATTGCTCTTCACATTTTTTTTCTTTTGTTTGTTATAAAAATTGTAGCAGATTGCAGGCATCACTGCAAGTAACATTAGAAGAAGTGTGATATTTCACACCTTCAATAAACATATTAAAAACTGATACATATAAAACTAACTAAACTGACAGCTAAAGTGGAGAACTCAAATGCTGGTTACAAATCGTATGCCAATGTCATCCAGACTAAAGAAAATTGCATCTGAATGTCTTGTACATAATGCTGAAATAGACAACAAAGTGATCAGTTCTGAAATTACTGTAACTTTGTCTCCGTTCCAGACATTACAGTTAGTACATTTTCAGAATTTAGTAAATTCACAGGATGCACATGGTATAACTTTAATTCTGTTAAGGACACAAAAATCACAACAATTATAAGAAAAAAATCAAGCATATTTATTGTTCAGATTCAATAAACTTCATAGAATTTTTGTGGATTGCACAAAGTTCTGCAGAAGATTTTTGGAAAGTCAATCGATATGGAAATATGCCTGGGTCTATTGAGCATAAATCAGTCAGCCATCTGCACGTACGGCTATTGCATAGCTCAGAAGCTTTTAGAGCGTTCCAGGTCTGGGTGGAAGGGAAGGTCCTGTTTAGGCTTAGGCTAAGGTGGTTCCTTTGATGTAGACATGGTCCTGTTTTCCTTCCCTGTTAATGATTCTTATTTTTCCTTCAGCTGAGGTCCCTCAGTTCCTTTGGACAATATAATAAATCTATATACTATTAAACAATACTGGATGGTCACATGTTGCTTTTTATTTTGGAACTCAGTACTGTATTTTATATACAGGGACTGTTATTGTTCCTCCAAGTCTAATTGATAACTATAAGTTGGTGTGAACATAGCATTTGAAATAGGGGTCGATTAAGACTCATCCATTATGGTAGCTATTATTGTTCACTTCCTTAGGATCTAAACATATACTTTTCCTGTATATACATTATATTGACAGGGGCCTGTTTTGTCCTCACAATTAAGGATATCATATTCCTATAATTTTTTAGTGGGGACCAGGCACTGTTAAAGTACTGTTGGTTACCTTGTAGTGGTTTTGATATAATTTATTATGGATCTTACAGATCTATTGAAGGGCCTTTCAGCTGATAGGGATAATTTAGCAGCCTTCGGGCTTACTAATTTGGGGAAGGTAACAACAGGGAAGCCAATGTAACTAACAGTTGTGAAATATCATTCCATAAACTGAATAAAAGTATGAGGAAATTAAGGGCTAATGTGTGGCATGCCAAACTTTTCAAAGATTACTTAGCTAAAGATATATCACCCAGGGGACTGAGGGTAAAGATACAACCACTTGTCTTTAAAGCAGATTCTATATTATTGGAACAATGGGCAGAGGCTCAACACAAATCATCAATGGAATTTGTCAAAATTTTATCAGCATATTATGATAGGACCATAGACAAACACATAATAGAAATTACCGATATGTGTAATGACAGCAGTAAATTTGAAGGTCAAGAGGGCTATACGAATAACCTCCAGAAATTGGGACAGGACCTTCTCAGCCTTGAACAGACACTAAAGGACAAGAAAATGGGCAAATTTCACCGGGACTTAAATGATTATGAAGGGGGGGGGCACCCAGTTTCTGGTAACAAACAGGTTAGGTTTGAGCCTTCCCACAGGAAGGTTAATAAAAGGAAAAGATCCAGATCTATCTTGAAAAAATCAAACACATCAAGTTGTGACGAATCAGGGGAGGACTCCTCAACCACTTTTGAGTCCACTACACAACACTCCACTGACTCACCAGTATCCAAAAGGAGAAATTCTTTGATCCCTTTAGCCAAAGGTACAAATGGGGTGGGAGGAAACACAGGGGTGGAAAACATGGTAGCTCTGTTGAAACTGATTGTTCAGAAATGAATAATGTGCTAAACATTTCATCTCCCACATTGTCCACAACACAAATACAAATTCTTAATAAAGGACTTAATTTCATTCCTGGTTTCTTTATCTCTGAAGATTCATTTGCTAATGATATTTTTGAGTTTTGCCGATTACTTAACTTGAAATTATTTTTTTCAGACAGAAGATAATTCAGGCAATGATGCAAGATTTAAATATCATAAATCAAATTTTACTCCACCAATGCATCCAAATATATCCATGTTCTATAATTCCACTCTCAAAGATTTACACTTCAATTTTAAGGATATGCATGTAAAACAGAATAATGTATCCAAGAAGGAGATGGATGCAATTATTGAAATGGCTAATAACAAGAACTTAGTAATATTGTCAGCAAACAAAGGGGGTGCCATTGTAGTACAGGATTGGTCATCATATAATTCTGAAGCTATGCGACAGTTATCAGACAATAGATTACTATACACATATGGTGATCGAGCCTACACCAGGATTTAAAAAGAAAATAGATTAATTCTTACAACTAGCTAGAGAGGAAGGTATTATAACACAAGATACCCAATACCATCTTACTGTAGCTGATCCCTCCAATCAATATATTTATTTCCTCCCTAAGATTCACAAGGATCCTATACATCCACTACGTCGACTGATTGTTTCGGGTAGAGGTTCCATCACTGAACCATTATCTCAATTCCTCACATTACACCTTAAGCCTTTGCTACAATATGTAAGAGCAAGAATACAGGATACCACTGAATTCCTCCGCATTATAGCAGATATGCAGCTTGAAGAAGGGTAGTATTTGTGTACATTGGATGTTTCTCCATTATATACCAACATCCCCCATTGGGCAGGCCTAGATGCATTGGATTATTGGTTGACAAAGTCAGAACTATATCCCCCAGTCTTCAATACATTGTTACTTTGCTTGTCAGATCATGTATTGACTAAGAATGTGATATTTTATGGGAATGAATGTTATCTACAGACCAAAGGCAATGCCATGGGGGCTTCTTTTGCCCCTATATATGCGGATCTTTTTATGGCCTATGTTGAAGACCAAATTATCTATGATAGGGCACAAAACATCTACATGGATGAGACTGATATATGGAGGAGGTATTTGGATGATTGCTGGATGGTATGGAGATCTGATATTGCCTATCTCAAGGAGTTTGTCACCTATTTGAATGAAAACAAATGGGGTATTGAATTCACAATAACTTATGACAAAAATCAGATTACCTTTTTGGATGTCTTAGTCACAAAGAATGCAAATCATACACTAACAACAGAAATTTATCGGAAATACCCACAATATAACTCCTTGCTCCATGCCTCCAGCTTTCATCCACCTCATATTTGCAGAAACATTCCAAAGTCACAATTTCTCTGCCTTAGGAGGATTTGCTCAGAGGAAAAGACATTTTCCACCTATGAGTCAGATTTATCTATAAGGTTTCAGAACCGTGGGTACCAAAAAGGTGACATTGCTCAGGGTAGACGATTTGCTACCAATACAATCAGGAGAATCTGCTACAATATAGGGAGAACAAACAGAAATCCAATTCTCAAATTAGATTGGTCACCACATATGGGAGAAATAGTGATGCTCTCATCAACTGTGTACAGAGACATTGGAACATATTGTTAGCAGATAGCAAGCTTAGGGCCATACTAGATGACAGATGTCACTTTTCTTACAGATGGGGTCGGAACATGGGATACTTTTTTAATCATTACAAACACATCAACAGGAATGAGAATTCAACTAAACAAATAACCTTAGAAGGTGGCCCTCTAGTAGAATGCTTCCCATGTGGACATTGTACACACTGTAATAATATGTTCAAAACCAAGGAATTCACAAGCAAGTTTTTCCGATTAAATTTTTCGCAAATTTTCAGTCAGATTGGGTGATTTATTTGGCATCATGCAGCTGTTCAGCCTTTTATGGTGGACAAACCTCCCAGTGTGTAAAATTTAGGATTTCAGAACACCTTAGCGACATTAGAACTACTAGACCAACCAATGCACTATATAAACATACAATAAAACATCCCCGGGCCAAGTTTAGATTTACTGTGATTGATATTATTCAACAGAATACACGTAACAAATCAGGTTGGCATGGAATATTAAACAGAATGGAAAAGAAATGGATTATAAAATTGGGTGCACTCTTTTCCCCTGATCTAAATGAATATATGTGAAATATATGTGGTGTAATTTTGTTCATGGACTCTGGGTGGCGGCAGACCACTTGCTATATATAAGGTTGTGACATTTTGTAACAAATGCAGACACTGAGGATGGCCTAAAGGCCGAAACCGGTTTGGTTTTCTCCATCCTCTATCAATAAACGGATTACTGTCCACTGTTTGCTGGCTCTACTATGTTTTTGTAGTCTATTGAACATAACTCAGCACAATGCAGACACAGCAAATACTCAGCCTTGTCAGCACAACTACATTCAAGTACTACAAAACTGTATTACAAGAAAAACCCAGGTGGAAAGTGATATATTTGAATTACCATCATATGTGTGAGGAAGGCTGACAAACTCAACAGAACATGTCAGTAATATGTGAAAAAATAAGACAAATGAGCATCAGCAATAGTCCTGTAAAATGACACATATCTGCAACATGTTGCAAAAATTGTTGAAAATGCAGACGTACGTACACACACACACACACACACACAC